>NC_044926.1:14068011-14072515 GCF_003576645.1 Ipomoea triloba | reverse complement strand
GGGTAAAAAAAAAAAAAAAAAAAAAAAAAAAAAAAAAAAAAAAAAAAAACCCTTCATATAAGTATATAACCAAAGCGTAAAGCAAGAAAAATGGTATAATTAATAGATAAGGATGCGCAATGTAGCATTGAAAAAAAAATTCAAATTCTATTATGTGCTCCCGTCATGAGCAAGAAAACATAAGGAAAAAGGAAGAAAGAATAATAGTTGGAAAAGGAAAAGAAGAAAACATTGGGTTTGCTTGAGACACAAAACTCCCTTAGACCCTTTTTGGGATTGAATAACTATATAGTACTTTCTTAATATCTAAACTACATAATGTAATAGTAATAAAATAAGACTTCCTCATGTATCATATTCATATACACCAAATAACAGTGCTATTTGATTATGAAAAACTATCATGGAATATAGAATGTTTATTGCATTTAGAGTTCAGTATAATTGAACTTGGTCAGATTTTGAAGCTCAAGGATATAAGCATAGTTTTATTTTAGTAATACTAATACACAATAATATAAAATGGGGCCAATTGCATCAAGAAAAAAAATGAATACATAATAGTAAAAATTTTAAAAATAAAAAATCAAACCATTGCAAAATGTCATAATTTTGGCCAATCCTTTTTTATTTTTTGACAATTTTAGCCAAGATTTGGAGTATTGTTACAATTGTGGCCAAAGTCAATTCTGGGTAAAAACTGATTTGTAGGGTGCTTATTTGGATGCTTGCAAGGAACATTTAAGAGTAAACTATCCCACATCAGTCATTTTAACCACAATTTCGGAAATTAGCCTTAAAACTTTGAAAAATAAAAAAATAAGGAATCACCAACCTGATTTTTCAGGAAACACTATTAACACCATCATCAGACTGAACACTGACGATGGGTAGAAGAATATCTAAATTCACATTTATCTTACAGTCTTACTCTAGGTTAAAAGAACACAGCTCACCTGAACTACCTTCTTGTTTCAAATTCTGCTTTATCCTATTGGGGATTAAGGCCAAATTTGGATGAGCTTGCCTTCAACTTATCTCCTAGTATAAATATTTATGTATGTGTTTTAGGCAGTTAAAACACTTATAAAGGCTATCTACTGATATAAGTGCTTATGATGATTTTTTACAGTGATTAGAGGGGTTTATGAAAAGATCTGCTGATACATCTTTCCAGAAGCAGTTAAAACACTTAAAAAGGCTACCTACTGCTATAAGAGCTTATGATGATTTTTTTTATTGTAGTTAGAGAGGTTTATGAAAAGATTTTATAGCATTTGGAAGTTGTTTTGAGCTTATGTCCATAAGATATTTCAAGAAACTTATCATAAAAAAAAATAAAAAAATAAAAAAGGAGCTTTTCAAAGACCAATTGAAATGGTAAACACATAAAAAGCCTTATGTGTTTGTTTGGCCTAGTGCCCAACTGGACCATACTGAACTAGGCTTGTTTGAAAAGTCTTGGGTCCTCAACCATATAACTTCTTGAAAAAAGGGCTTTTTACCTGTTATTAAGCTTCAATAAGTCAATTTGCCCAATTGAATGGTAAACCCATAAAAAGCCATGTGTGTTTGTTTGGTCCAAGTGCCCAACTGGACCATACTGAACTAGGCTTGTTTGAAAAGTCTTGGGTCCTCAACCATAAAACTTCTTGAAAAAAGGGTTTTTCTCCTGTTATTAAGCTCCAATAAGTCAATTTGAGCTTAGTGATTGGCTTCTTTATTCTACTGTACTATGTATTCCTTTTCCATTCCTTAAATTGGCCAAAGTATGGAATACTATCCCTAATGTATTCTCTTTTAGGTACCAGAAAATGGAACCTGTTCCATATTTCCATTTTTTTCGTTTTCATTCTGGGAACCAAACATCCAACTCTGCAGTAAGCTAATCATCTTGAAACAAATCAAAGCACATAACGTTTCTAATTTTTCACCTTCATACTATCATACGTCAGTATTATGTTCCATAACATCATCCTTCCACAAATATGCTCAACACTCCAGGAATTTTGATCAAATTGTGAATCTTTTGTACTGGTTACATTATTCAATCGCATTATCCACTGCACCATCGACTGATGCAGCTTAATTATCATAGGGACAGAAAAAACAATTTTTTTTTTTTGAAATTCTGAAAAAAGAGAGAGCGAAAGAAAAGCTTGAACTCACGCAAACCTCCCCATCTGCAGGCTCCAATGTGACCGTTCGACCCGGGAATTCGGGAGTTCCTCTGTGATCAGTACTGCCTTGGTAGAAGACGCGGCGATAGCCCTTTATGAAACCCACGAGGCAATCGTCGTAATGGAAACCCGGTTTCCATATTAGCGACCCGTATCCGAACACCCACATCACCATCACCAAATCCCTCCTGGGTCCTGGCGCCCCCCGAGACTAATTTGAGACTTTTGAGAGAGGCGAAGAGACTAGAGAGGGAGACTCGAATTGGTAATTGGAATGTAGGAAGGCTATTCATTGGCCACGACTCAAGCAGTGAGAGTGGTTCTAGGAGAACCCCGACCTCTTACTTTTTTTTTTTTTTTTTTTTTTTTTTTTTTTTTTTTTTTTTTTTTTTTTTTTTTTTTTTTTTTTTAGAGTTGAATGACCAGGGGTGTTAACTTAGACCACGGAAGATAATAATTTGAAAGTCGAAGGATCGCGGGTGATCAATTTGAAAGTTTAGGATTAAACGTGACAAAATTATTATACTCCCATATGATATTAACTCTAAGGAAAAATGTAATATCTTTACATTTTTTTTACTATAAAATAAGCCAAAAGCTTTTGGTAATTAAAAAAAAAGTTCCCGCCCATTAGAAACGACGCCGTTTCGAGTATTGGCTGTAAAAAAATATATTAATTGCCGCTTTTCACGTATTAGTCATTAAAAAATTAATTGTTGCATGAACATCGTCCAAAAGATGAAGATTAAATACCTGAAGTTTTAGGGTTTATTACAGCAAACACTATTCTAGTGCAATTGAAAAGAAGGTTTGAATCGATTATGTTTTGTGATGTTATCCGCTTGAATTCGACCAAATAATTGTTGAATTAATAACTAATGTGTAGATGTAAGCATCGAGTGCTAAAACTTTTGGGATTTTATATATAAGTATTTAGGATTTGTATAACTTGGCAAATGTTGCTCTTTGAAAAAAAAAAACATAACATCACCAGATCGAATTACACATTATTGAAAACCTCTTTGTAGAAGACATTGATAGTAGTAATAGAACCTTGTTCATCCTCGTCTAAAGCTAACACCTTCAGGCCATCGTGGTGGGTGACTTGGAAAAAAGCCACGTAAATTGACTGTGATTAAAGACCAATTTTTTTTCAAAAATAATCCAACATGAGTTAGTGTTTGGCATTCGCTTTTGTTAATAGTCATGGCTTTTGTTTTATTATTATTATTATTATTATTATTATTATTATTATTATTATTATTATTATTATTACTTGTGCTCCATATTCTAAAATTTGTAAAATGAAATCAGAAAATTGTAGAAATGAAAAACTGAAAAAGGAAAAACAGAGAAACGAAGTAAACGACCCCTAAATATGTATTATTTAAGGCGTCATCTAGATTCCCATTAAAAACTTTGGGAAGAGTATCGTTGCTTTACATTGCCAGTGTAAACAATGAGCTATATAACACTCTTATTATATTCGAATACAAACATTTGTGAAAGCTAATTAGAATACCCTTACAACTTTCATGGCTTCTATATACATTCTTGGTCGTGATATATCTCCTTTGAATACAAAAAGCGCAGTAAAAGTTAGGGTGGTGCGTACATACGAAATTCTGCTGAAAAGAAGACTCTTCTATAATTAAGTGCAAAGAATGTGTTTTCCATGATGAAGAGGTATGTGTACATATGCATTTTTTTTTCCATTACAGGACACTTTTCTACATGCTCATATACCGAAAGAGCATGTTTAAAGTACCTTTCCAGATTTGAAGAAGAAAAAGTATATACAGGGTTAAGAATTTCTTAGTTATTACTAACTTTTATACCTACAAAACAAGCAGTCACCGATATATGTTAAAATTCAACTACCAAACAGTAGTTAAAGAATACAAAAATGAAGACTTTCCCAGGCATATGTATTGTTTAAGATTTTCCTCAAATTTGTAAGGACATCCAGCATTTAATGAGAAATAATTGATTGGTAAGTTTTCTTTATTATAGGGGTGTCAATGCAGGCCAGCTTGTCCCACCGCAGGCTTTTCTTTTGGCAGGCTTTTGCGGGCCGGCTCGTGAAGCCCGCGAGCTGGAGAATACACAGCCCAAGCCCGCCTCATGCAGGCTTGCGGGCTCCGCGAGCAAATATTAATATAAAGAAATTAAATTAACTTAAATAGTAGATAATATTTAAAATTAAATATAGGATAATCAATACACCAGAAGTCCAGAACTCTCTCAATCTCGAAAAGCTATATATATATATATATATATATATATATATATATATATATATATATATATATATATATATATAC
>NC_044926.1:14054523-14065054 GCF_003576645.1 Ipomoea triloba | reverse complement strand
AAACAAAATCCTCCAAAACGAAATCCTATTTCCCGCCCAAAATATTGTACATTAAAACAATTAAAACAATAAAATAATATTAAAAGTACAATAATATTAAAACACGAAATCCTATAACATCAAAACATTGTTATACATTAGGATTAGTACATTGTTATAATCTATATACATATAAAAACAAAATCCTCCAAAACGAAATCATATTTCGGAAATGCCAATTCCAGACGAAAGTAGCATGGGTTTGAGTGAAAACATATTGATAGCCGAAGAGTTAGCGTATGACAAGGAATCTTTGAAGACAGAGCATGAGACATTGGTAACACAATTAACCGATGAACAAAAGAATGTTTACGACTCTGTGATGAATGATATTTATTCTTTGTGTATGGTTACGGGGAAACAGGCAAGACGTTCGTGTGGAGAACGTTATCATCAAAGATAAGGAGCCGTGGTGATATTGTTCTAAATGTTGCTTCCAGTGGAATAGCATTTTTGTTGTTGCCGGGAGGCAGAACAACGCATTCCAGATTTGCTATACCACTTTCTTTGAACGAAGATTTCACATGCAATATGTCGCAAGGTAGTGACCTTACTGAGCTTATAATAAGGAGCAAATTGATAATATGGGATGAAGCACCGATGCCGCACAAATACTGTTTTGAGGCTTTGGACAAAACCATGAGGAATATATTGAGGTTCGCCATACCGGGTAGTGCTGAAAAGACTTTTGGTGGAAAGACAGTAGTTTTAGGCGGCGATTTTAGACAGATCCTACCTGTTATTCTGAAAGCAACAAGACCAGAAGTTGTCAGAGCAACTATTAATTCTTCATACCTGTGGACAAATTGCAAGGTATTAAGGTTGACCAAGAACTTGAGACTACGGACCTTAGCTTCAGAGGAAGATAGACATACAGTTGATTGGTTTTCAAAATGGATTGCAGACATCGGAGATGGGATTGCAGGGGTTGTAAACAATGGTTCATCTGATATCGATATTCTGACAAGGTTTTTGTTGAAGTGTGGACACGATCCCATAGCAACTATAGTTGAGAGCACATTCCCAAGCTCGAGATATGGCATGCTTGATGAGTTGCAGCTAGAAGGACGAGCGATCCTCTCGCCGACTTTAGATGTCGTTGATCAAATTAATCAGTACATGTGCAACATGAATACTGTAGAAGGACGAACATATTTAAGTTGTGACTCTTTATGTAATGCAGAATCAGGCAGTGAAAATCAATCAGAAGTGCACACTCCTAAATTCTTAAATAGTTTGAGATTGTGGGTCTTCCTAATCATTCATTGACATTAAAGGTCGGTGCACCTGTTATGTTATTGCGGAACATAGACCACTCTCTTGGTCTTTGTAACGGAACGCGGCTCATTATCACAAGATTGGCATATCACATTGTCGAAGCAAGAATAGTTAATGGGACACATGAAGGGACCAAAGTTCTTATCCCCCGAATGTCTCTTAGTCCTTCTGATACGAGATTGCCCTTCAAGTTCCAGCGTAAACAATTCCCATTGATGCTTGCATATGCCATGGCTATAAACAAAAGCCAATGCCAAACACTAACTCACGTTGGGTTATTGCTAAAAAAAAACCGGTCTTTAGTCACAGTCAATTGTATGTGGCTTTCTCCCGAGTCAGTCATCCTAATGGTCTGAAGGTGTTAGCGGTAGACGAGGATGGACAAGATTGTGTTGCGACTTCCAATGTCGTCTACAAAGAGGTTTTCAATAATGTGTAAATATAATCAATGATATTATGTTTTTTTTTTCAAAATGATAAAGTTCCTATATATTTAGACAAAAAATATATCATCTATACAAATGAATTAGGATAGCAATTCATTACTATAACTAAGTTTCCAGAGAACGAGCACATTGGGCCAATTTCTAAAAATTCTTAACAATGATATATAAAATCTCTAAAGTTACAACACCGCATGCCTACATCTACACATTAGCAATTAATTTGAGCAATTATTTACTCGAATTCAAGCAATGGGAACATCAACAAACATAAATGACCCAACTCATATCTTCACTTGCACTATATAATATTTGATGTTATAATTTAAATAATTGTATATCCATTCAAATATTTTTAATATATTATAACAAACCCATTCCGTGCATCGCACGGGCGAAAATACTAGTAAGTTTTAGAACCTGTGTAACAAATTAACATTTATAATTTCACAATTGATCAAACTAATAAAGTTCTCAATTAATCAAAGCTAATAAACATCACAACTTATCAAACTAATAAAGTATACAATAACTAATAAGACATTGAATATTCAACATAAATCTCACAATTCATAAAACTAAAGAAGTAATCTATCAACCCATTCATCAATTAAATATTATTGGCACCATATGTCTCTAACTTCATCAATTTCTTTTTGATTGTATGGCAATCTTCCTTGTCTCTCCAAAAGCTATAAAGTTTAAAAGAGATAAAAAAAATTAATAAGTTAGTATTTTAAAAAATGTGAAGGAGAAAGATACTTTATTAAAGTACTTGCCTTATTCATTCCCTTGCATGTTCCCAATGAAATGATTTCCAAAATAAATTTCATCATATAATATCCGCATTCAGTACATCCTCTTTGTATGGCACACTACATTTGAAGTAATTAATATAATTAAGATTTTATTAATAAAAAACAATAAGATATATGTACTTACCGGACATGTAATCCATTTTACTTGACGACTTGTTTTCTTTCCACCTATTATGTTTGTTGCCTTCAAAGATCCATTAATATAAGACATATAAAATATACATAAATGTTTGACATCACTATATTAATAATAAGTATTAATTATATTTATAAATTTACATACGTTTCAACTATATCTTTAATATCATCACGTGGCGGATAATCAGTGGAATCAAACCAATAGCTTTCATGTAATTTAGGACAAATAGCCATCAACATCCAATGCCCCCTACAAATAAGAATTTTATTAGTTTATAGTATATTATGTAACATTTTCCATTAAGTGTAACTATTAAGTGGTGCAAATCAATAGGCCATTTATAGCCATTATGTTGTGGTATTAAACAGAAGTAACGGTTTCCGTTACTTAGCCTATAATGATGGCACGTAGGCTATTTAAGCAATGGTCCTCCCACTGCTCCTGGTACAGCGACACAGACTACACCATCTAGTTGCCCAGGAGACGAGTGGTAGACAAAAATACTCTAATATTCCTCACAATCCTTCAAGTAATGCTACGGATATGACAACTATGGCTGGAGGTACATGATCCTATTAGCTTCCGCAATAACGTTAGATTATTACAACTTCTATGTTTGTATATTTGATTGCTATTTTTGTGACTAACTGTTGTGATTTTGTTAATAAAATCAATAAAGTTTTAGTCAATAACCGCTTTTAATTATGCCTTTATATCAGTTAATAAAAGTTGAAAATATTAGTTTTTACATTTTTCAGGCATTAAAGTTTTTCGGATTAATTTTATTAAGTTTTAAAATTTTTCTGAAAAATGTTTTAAAGGCTTGCGGTTTTAGCAATTTGTTTTTTCCATTTCAAATCTCCTAATTGTTATAATATTATGTGATGATTATGACTATTCATTGAAATTTTGTCATAATTTGATAATATTTTTAATTATGGAGTGTGATTTTGCATCGCAATTTAGAAAACCTTGTGTGTTTATGACAATTGGACATTGTTTTAGTCTTGCCATAATATTTTTTATTATGATTTTGAGAATCATATTTTCAAATTCCTTTGAATTTGCTTGTCCAAAATTTAGAGTAATAATGATGATATTTTGTAACATTTAATAATAATAATTATTATTATTATTACTGAATGTTGTTCGGTTACGAGTAAAGTAATTGATTATTCCGTTATTACTACTATGTAATAATTATTAGAATTATTATAGTAATAACGATTATCGATTTTTGAATCGATGGATCAATGATTTGCACCGTTACTATCATCATTAGTTTTGGATTTTGATAGTATGATTTGAAATCATAATTTTGAAACAATCTGGTTTTTGATCCAAAATATATGTGTTAATAATGATAACATTTTGTAACATTTTATAGTTATTACTATCAAATATCAGGGGTTACGATTGAGGAAATTGATTGTTCAGTTATTACTGTTACATAAGTGTTATTTCAGTAATAATGGTAATCGGTCTTTGAACTGAGAAATCAATATGTCGTAACATTGTTATCATTATTGTTTCTGGATTGTGATGCCCGCTTTGATTGAGTATGAATATTTGATTTTATATTCATATTTTTAATGAGTTTGTTTTATGCATATAATTAAATTAAGTGCATAATATTATGATTTAAATTATGCAATTTGTTTCGTGAGAATTTATTTTGTAAATGTCAACATATCATATGGTTCTGATATGATTAGAATTTACAATTTTAAGGCTAGTTCTCGTAAAGTTTACTATATGCATTGAGTCCTTTTGTATTGGGCATACAAGTTAAAACTTTTCAATTGTGAAAAGTATACAGTTTTTATAGATTATTGTTATTTTTCAAATTTTATAATCCTTTAAGTTTTGGATTTATGTCATTATTTGAATAATAATAATATTTTTATAGCTCTTTTAAATTGCTATTATGGTGTACAATTTATTTATGAGCTTATTGAATTTCATGCATAATTGTTCACTAGCATAACATTATGTTTTCTAGTTATGTGATTTTATATATGCCTATAGAATTGCATATGTTAGGAATTAAAAATTCCTTGTTAAGTTGAACTTTATGTGTGGACTTATATACTGTAGTGCATTATGTTTAAGCATCTTAAGACCGTTTAAGGTGTTCACTTGAGATTAAAAGTCTTTCCATAAGGTGAACTATTAAGATTTAAAAGATTATCCGTAAATTATGCCTTTTGTGTGAGAAAACATGACCAGGGATGATACTTGGAATTGTTTATCACATTGTTGCATAATTGTTTTTAGGCTTTACAGTTGATGCCTAAAATATCAAGATAATCATCTAGTGATCATATAATTTTGATTAATTAAAGAGTAGCCACAGTATTTAATTGAAATTTTGTATGATCGCATACAGTCATAGATGTATTGATTGTGATTAATTATATGATATAATGAAATTTAGCCCACAGGCAATTTTGTTATGTTCATATGATTAATTAGGGTAAAAACACCAAACTATATATGATCGTAATTTAGCCCACAGGCAATTATGTATCAGAATATAGTTTTGGTGAGTTTTTATCATTATAGATAGGAAAGTCAATTTATTTATTATATGGTTATGAAATAAATTGAGAATTGACATCTTCTATCGTAAAGTTTTGATATATGTATGTATTCAAAGAATATTATTTTTGAGGTATTAGTTTGGTTTCTTTTGTGTGTATTTTTTATGCATTAAAAGGAAATTAGATTAATAGCTTGGCACATTAATATTCTTTAATATACATATGTCAAGTGGTCAATACAATTTCATAACTGAAATTTTTGATCACTTTGTGACTAATTACATATACTATAATAAATTCCTATCGGTAGATTTTATCATAGCTTATGTAAATAGTCAGGATAAAAGATAAAATCATATTTCTTAATTTACCCATAGGGATTGAGAAAAGGAACATGATTTGATAGTTTTATCATAAGCTTGTAGATGGATCTAATTGAATAAAACTTTAGCCCACAGGCAAGTTTTATGTCACTAGATTCTTCTATCATTTTGATAATAATTTTATCATAATTTTTTAGTTGAGTCTAATTGAATAAAACTTTAGCCCACGGACAAGTTTTATGTCACTAGAATCTTCTATTTGATTGTCAATCTCAGTTGAGTCTAATTGAATATAACTTTAGCCTACAGGCAAGTTTTATGTCATTAGATTCTTCTGGTTAAATTGATGCTCAAGATAAAATTTTATCATATCATTCTTTTTTTTTTTTTTAGAATTTATAACATAAGGTTGGTTATAATTCTATAAGGCATTTATTGTATTGGCAACACATGTATTTTGTTAATCTCCAAAACTTAGTAACTTGAAATTGTTACTGTATGTGGCTTACTTGGTTTTTCAGCCCAACCACAATAGATCTTTTCTGTATGAATTTTAGATATGATATACTTTTGGATCCTTATATTGGAAGTGTACATATCTAGCCAAATTTCAACTAGAGCAATTTAATTTGTTCAAATAGTTGAAAATTGTGTCTGTTACATGTACATATTTGGTATGTCCAACTATGGTGGGAAATTTTATTCTTTATTAAAGTTAGTTGGACATGAGGATCGTTAGTATGTATGTATATCATTTATATAAATGACTTGATCAGTGGGAGTAATGGCTTGACTAGTGGGAGTGGTCATTTGATCATTAAGATATCCCATTTCAAGATTGTTCCACTTCAAGGATAAGACACCTTGCCTTGTTAATTATAAATAAGTTCAAATTGTTTGAACTACAAGTTGTGCAACATATTTATGAAAATGTTGTAACAACACTAATAGTTTTTATTTTAACAATGGCATGAAGTTTATGGTGAACTATCATGAGTTGAATTCTTTAGCATTTATTGGAGTTTTTTCGTCTCATCAAATTGATCCTGGGTCATTAAGATTTGAAAAGGCTCATAAATTCAATGTTGAGAGGCATAAAGCAAGCAAAGGCTCATGAGATTGATTCATATTGAGGATTTTTAATTATATTGATACAACANTTAAAAGTCTTTCCATAAGGTGAACTATTAAGATTTAAAAGATTATCCGTAAATTATGCCTTTTGTGTGAGAAAACATGACCAGGGATGATACTTGGAATTGTTTATCACATTGTTGCATAATTGTTTTTAGGCTTTACAGTTGATGCCTAAAATATCAAGATAATCATCTAGTGATCATATAATTTTGATTAATTAAAGAGTAGCCACAGTATTTAATTGAAATTTTGTATGATCGCATACAGTCATAGATGTATTGATTGTGATTAATTATATGATATAATGAAATTTAGCCCACAGGCAATTTTGTTATGTTCATATGATTAATTAGGGTAAAAACACCAAACTATATATGATCGTAATTTAGCCCACAGGCAATTATGTATCAGAATATAGTTTTGGTGAGTTTTTATCATTATAGATAGGAAAGTCAATTTATTTATTATATGGTTATGAAATAAATTGAGAATTGACATCTTCTATCGTAAAGTTTTGATATATGTATGTATTCAAAGAATATTATTTTTGAGGTATTAGTTTGGTTTCTTTTGTGTGTATTTTTTATGCATTAAAAGGAAATTAGATTAATAGCTTGGCACATTAATATTCTTTAATATACATATGTCAAGTGGTCAATACAATTTCATAACTGAAATTTTTGATCACTTTGTGACTAATTACATATACTATAATAAATTCCTATCGGTAGATTTTATCATAGCTTATGTAAATAGTCAGGATAAAAGATAAAATCATATTTCTTAATTTACCCATAGGGATTGAGAAAAGGAACATGATTTGATAGTTTTATCATAAGCTTGTAGATGGATCTAATTGAATAAAACTTTAGCCCACAGGCAAGTTTTATGTCACTAGATTCTTCTATCATTTTGATAATAATTTTATCATAATTTTTTAGTTGAGTCTAATTGAATAAAACTTTAGCCCACGGACAAGTTTTATGTCACTAGAATCTTCTATTTGATTGTCAATCTCAGTTGAGTCTAATTGAATATAACTTTAGCCTACAGGCAAGTTTTATGTCATTAGATTCTTCTGGTTAAATTGATGCTCAAGATAAAATTTTATCATATCATTCTTTTTTTTTTTTTTAGAATTTATAACATAAGGTTGGTTATAATTCTATAAGGCATTTATTGTATTGGCAACACATGTATTTTGTTAATCTCCAAAACTTAGTAACTTGAAATTGTTACTGTATGTGGCTTACTTGGTTTTTCAGCCCAACCACAATAGATCTTTTCTGTATGAATTTTAGATATGATATACTTTTGGATCCTTATATTGGAAGTGTACATATCTAGCCAAATTTCAACTAGAGCAATTTAATTTGTTCAAATAGTTGAAAATTGTGTCTGTTACATGTACATATTTGGTATGTCCAACTATGGTGGGAAATTTTATTCTTTATTAAAGTTAGTTGGACATGAGGATCGTTAGTATGTATGTATATCATTTATATAAATGACTTGATCAGTGGGAGTAATGGCTTGACTAGTGGGAGTGGTCATTTGATCATTAAGATATCCCATTTCAAGATTGTTCCACTTCAAGGATAAGACACCTTGCCTTGTTAATTATAAATAAGTTCAAATTGTTTGAACTACAAGTTGTGCAACATATTTATGAAAATGTTGTAACAACACTAATAGTTTTTATTTTAACAATGGCATGAAGTTTATGGTGAACTATCATGAGTTGAATTCTTTAGCATTTATTGGAGTTTTTTCGTCTCATCAAATTGATCCTGGGTCATTAAGATTTGAAAAGGCTCATAAATTCAATGTTGAGAGGCATAAAGCAAGCAAAGGCTCATGAGATTGATTCATATTGAGGATTTTTTGATACAACATTTGTGTTGTTTCATAAAGTTACATAAATAAATCCTCGTTATTGCTCTATGGCATAAAAGTTGGGTTTTCCTTTTTTATTTTGGAGATTATTTATAAGGTGTATGTTTAAAGTTCCATTGTGGGCTTAGACTTATTATTTTGTCATTTAAAGCCATTGGAATATGGACTACTCAAATACTGTCTTTGGCTAAGATTAATGAAAATGGAGTGGCAGACGTGTCAACTCCGAAAACTTAGCCATCATAGATAGTATTAAAGATAAAGAGTTGGTCGTGTTAAATATTAGCATTTTGCTAATAGTTTCGAATCCTTACTTAAGTCATGCTTATAAGAATTTTAAGGATTATAAAGGATACATGGAACTAATTATGTGACTATATTGTATGTACATACATTTTGTCACTTCTATGTAATATGGATGGTTTCTCATATGGTTATGCGCATATTTATTTGAGAAACATCCTCAAGATTGGACCAAGAATGCATATTTATTTGAGAAACATCCTCAAGATTGGACCAAGAATAAACGTAGATTTGAGAAACATCCTCAAGATTGGACCAAGAATAAACGTAGGGTTTATTCATAAAGGACTTGAGTTTGAAATCAAAATGCATGTGATTATTCATAAAGGACTTGAGTTTGAAATCAAAATGCATGTGATACATAGTTGGTATTACTCACACTTTAATTTAAGAGGACATACCACTATGATTCATGTTTTTTGTTTTTTAAATGAAGGTTGTGCCAATGCTTGCACCAAATGGAAAATTGTAACATTTTCCATTAATATTGTACAAATCAGGCGGTGTAAGTTTGTAAGGCCAAATTTAGCCATTGTGGCAGTAGTTGGTTTTTGATAACTGATTACAAATCAAGAATAAACATAAGGTTTATTCATTAAGTTTTATACCATGTAAGGTACTTAGAGAACAAATTACATTTCAATCATAAGTGGATACTACTCACTTTAAGAGGAACTATCTCTATGGTACGTGTTTCTTTTGTTTCTTTGAGTTTGCACCAAGTGGGAGAATGTAACATTTTCCATTAAGTGTAACTATTAAGTGGTGCAAATCAATAGGCCATTTATAGCCATTATGTTGTGGTATTAAACAGAAGTAACGGTTTCCGTTACTTAGCCTATAATGATGGCACATAGGCTATTTAAGCAATGGTCCTCCCACTGCTCCTGGTACAGCGACACAGACTACACCATCTAGTTGCCTAGGAGACGAGTGGTAGACAAAAATACTCTAATATTCCTCACAATCCTTCAAGTAATGCTACGGATATGACAACTATGGCTGGAGGTACATGATCCTATTAGCTTCCGCAATAAGGTTAGATTATTACAACTTCTATGTTTGTATATTTGATTTAACATATTATATATAAGGTATTGTATTTTAAAACATAATCAAATGCTTACTCGAAATTATATGGGCCTAAATAGCAATCTTTCATCTCACCATATCATCCAATCCATACAATCCATACTTGGTTTGTGATTGAAAACCATACTGTTTATAAATACCCTTGCTCACAATCAAAAGCAATCATATAAATTACTAATAATTATGTTAAATAAAATTAAAATTATTTTGATCAAATAATATTAAAAACATATTACCTTATAAAGAACTGAATAATAGAAATATCTAAGGTATCCATATTCAATAAGCGCATGATTTCCAAACTCTCAAGTTGTAATTCATAATCAATTTTACCAACAACACCACGAGGCATTTGCGTCACCACATTGTGTTCAAGACTACAAGCAATCTTGTATGCCTTTCTGCATGCTCTACTCACAGAATCCGGATAAGCTAAAGTCAATGCATGATGATGAGATTTCACAACTGATTCAAAAGTCGATTTGGTCTTTCCTTTTAACTGTCCATTTTAATATAAATA
>NC_044926.1:14035965-14054498 GCF_003576645.1 Ipomoea triloba | reverse complement strand
TTGGTATGTCCAACTATGGTGGGAAATTTTATTCTTTGTTAAAGTTAGTTGGACATGAGGATCGTTAGTATGTATGTATATCATTTTATATAAGAATGACTTGATCAGTGGGAGTAATGGCTTGACTAGTGGGAGTGGTCATTTGATCATTAAGATATCCCATTTCAAGATTGTTCCACTTCAAGGATAAGACACCTTGCCTTGTTAATTATAAAATAAGTTCAAATTGTTTGAACTACAAGTTGTGCAACATATTTATGAAAATGTTGTAACAACACTAATAGTTTTTATTTTAACAATGGCATGAAGTTTATGGTGAACTATCATGAGTTGAATTCTTTAGCATTTATTGGAGTTTTTTCTCATCAAATTGATCCTGGGTCATTAAGATTTGAAAAGGCTCATAAATTCAATGTTGAGAGGCATAAAGCAAGCAAAGGCTCATGAGATTGATTCATATTGAGGATTTTTAATTATATTGATACAACATTTGTGTTGTTTCATAAAGTTACATAAATAAATCCTCGTTATTGCTCTATGGCATAAAAGTTGGGCTTTCTTTTTATTTTGGAGATTATTTATAAGGTGTATGTTTAAAGTTCCATTGTGGCTTAGACTTATTGTTTTGTCATTTAAAGCCATTGGAATATGGACTACTCAATTACTGTCTTTGGCTAAGGTTAATGAAAATGGAGTGCAGACGTGTCAACTCCGAAAACTTAGTCATCGTAGATAGTATTAAAGATAAGGAGTTGGTCAGTAAATATTAGCATTTTGCTAATAGTTTCGAATCCTTACTTAAGCATGCTTATAAGAATTTTAAGGATCTATACAAGGATACATGGAACTAATTATGTGACTATATTGTACGTACATACATTTTGTCACTTCTATGTAATATGGATGGTTTCTCATATGGTTATGCGCATATTTATTTGAGAAACATCCTCAAGATTGGACCAAGAATAAACGTAGGGTTTATTCATAAAGGACTTGAGTTTGAAATCAAAATGCATGTGATACATAGTTGGTATTACTCACACTTTAATTTAAGAGGACATACCACTATGATTCATGTTTTTTGTTTTTTAAATGAAGGTTGTGCCAATGCTTGCACCAAATGGAAAATTGTAACATTTTCCATTAATATTGTACAAATCAGGCGGTGTAAGTTTGTAAGGCCAAATTTAGCCATTGTGGCAGTAGTTGGTTTTTGATAACTGATTACAAATCAAGAATAAACATAAGGTTTATTCATTAAGTTTTATACCATGTAAGGTACTTAGAGAACAAATTACATTTCAATCATAAGTGGATACTACTCACTTTAAGAGGAACTATCTCTATGGTACGTGTTTCTTTTGTTTCTTTGAGTTTGCACCAAGTGGGAGAATGTAACATTTTCCATTAAGTGTAACTATTAAGTGGTGCAAATCAATAGGCCATTTATAGCCATTATGTTGTGGTATTAAACAGAAGTAACGGTTTCCGTTACTTAGCCTATAATGATGGCACATAGGCTATTTAAGCAATGGTCCTCCCACTGCTCCTGGTACAGCGACACAGACTACACCATCTAGTTGCCTAGGAGACGAGTGGTAGACAAAAATACTCTAATATTCCTCACAATCCTTCAAGTAATGCTACGGATATGACAACTATGGCTGGAGGTACATGATCCTATTAGCTTCCGCAATAAGGTTAGATTATTACAACTTCTATGTTTGTATATTTGATTTAACATATTATATATAAGGTATTGTATTTTAAAACATAATCAAATGCTTACTCGAAATTATATGGGCCTAAATAGCAATCTTTCATCTCACCATATCATCCAATCCATACAATCCATACTTGGTTTGTGATTGAAAACCATACTGTTTATAAATACCCTTGCTCACAATCAAAAGCAATCATATAAATTACTAATAATTATGTTAAATAAAATTAAAATTATTTTGATCAAATAATATTAAAAACATATTACCTTATAAAGAACTGAATAATAGAAATATCTAAGGTATCCATATTCAATAAGCGCATGATTTCCAAACTCTCAAGTTGTAATTCATTCAATAAGCGCATGATTTCCAAACTCTCAAGTTGTAATTCATAATATAAGCGCATGATTTCCAAACTCTCAAGTTGTAATTCATAATCAAAGCGCATGATTTCCAAACTCTCAAGTTGTAATTCATAATCAATTTTACCGATTTCCAAACTCTCAAGTTGTAATTCATAATCAATTTTACCAACAACACCACGAGGCATTTGCGTCACCACATTGTGTTCAAGACTACAAGCAATCTTGTATGCCTTTCTGCATGCTCTACTCACAGAATCCGGATAAGCTAAAGTCAATGCATGATGATGAGATTTCACAACTGATTCAAAAGTCGATTTGGTCTTTCCTTTTAACTGTCCATTTTAATATAAATAACAATTATTATTTTTAAAAAGTAAATTGTATACTATTTTAAATACAAATACATTTATAGCGTACATACCTTATCAGCTTGAGTACATAACTCTACCAGCTTCTTTGGCCAAATAATAAACTGTTGAAATGCAGAACCTACAAGCTGAACTTCACTGGTGGGGAATGGTACCTTTGCACGTGGATCAATGACTTTGTCTATGCTCACCTTCACTTGATCTACACTTAGTGTAACCCCATGAACTTGTACACCAGTGTAGGCTATCCCAAATGCTACTGGACGTCTAGTGGGGTCTTCCAAGTACAATTGACATCGTGCTTCTAACTACATTAATTAATGAAGAGTCATAGAAAATATATTTTAATAAATAATAATAATAAGATTAATTATAAAAAATTACTTACCGCCGGTAAATCAGCAAAAGGGTCTGGGGAACTAACTTTTTGACTGTCATTTTGTGGTGAAACATGCTCACATATGACATCATCTTGCCTTGATTGTGCAGCTTGATGAAGAGGAGTCTGCATATTACTTAAATAGGTGCACTTGTAAGTGAAACTAGGTGCACCAAAGTTTCAGTTATTTACGAAAATGCCACCGTGTCATTTTTTTAAAATTGCATTTGATTCGTTGATCTGGACACGTGGACGGTTGTGATTTGTCCGTAGTTCTCTCCTGAGCGAGAGTACGCACGAGAGTGCAACTATATATATATATATATATATATATATATACACACACACATGTACATACGTATAATTAAATATACATATATTTATTTATAAAAATTTGGAATTTCACTTAAAATATACTTATACAATTTAATTACGGTGCATAATAAAATACCTATATAAAATATACATATATACATGCGTTATTCTATGCAAATATCTTCATAAAATACATAGGTATGCCGTACCCAAAATCATATACCATCAAAACATACACGTATGAGAGTGGCCTGATTTGCACCATTAGATCCCATGATCTAAGGCTTCATATTAATCCAAATAATACAGGCGCTTGATCTTTAGCTACGCGAACGGGAAGGATAATGTTGACAATTCACTACAATTACAAAACCAGATCAGAAGACGACGGAGACTTGAAGTCGACGAGCACCGACTTGAAGTCGACGAGCACTGAGCAACAAACACCAGACGAGCGTAGAAGGGACTCCATCACCAACAACGAGCGCTGCGTTCCGAACAAAACGCACAGGTCGACTCCAACAGAGGAACGAGAATGGAGTAATTCACAATAGTCTATGCATTATCAACATTAATCTGGCTCATATTTGAGATAATATTAGTGTAATTCACAATAGTATGTGTATTTGGTGTGTGGTGGTTAAGTGGTGTGTTTTAATCTTAGAATTGGTGCATTTTATAACGTATAATGGTGTGTTTTAATTTTGTTGGTGCATTTGAATTGAGTGGTGTATTTCGGTATGGTGGGGAATATTGTGTTTTAATCTGTCCAGTGGTGCATTTTATAACATAGAATGGTGTGTTTTAATACACATGGTGGTGAATTTTACGAGAGTAGTTGCATTTGGTGTGTGGTAGTTAAGTAGTGTGTTTTAATCTGAGAACTGGTGCATTTTATAATGTATAATGGTGTGTTTTAATTTTGTTTGTGCATTTGAATTGAGTGGTGTATTTCAGTATGGTGGGGAATGGTGTGTTTTAATTTTTCCAGTGGTGCATTTTATAACGTTGAATGGTGTGTTTTAATACACATGGTGGTGAATTTTACGAGAGTAGTTGCATTTGGTGTGTGGTGGTTAAGTGGTGTGTTTTAATCTAAGAACTGGTGCATTTTAGTCGTTGAATGGTGTGTTTTAATAATACGTTTGTTGGTGCTTTCTATACTCTAACATTACCTTCCCACTTACAATTACCATAAAGCCCCCACTTAAGTTACGCGAATTAAACTTCCTAAATCCTAGTATATAACCTCCACCGTTAGATCACCTCAATCCAGCGGCATATGTTGGGCCACATAACCGCACGTAATGCATAGGCCGCATTTGATTAATATTCTATATATATATATATATATATATATATATATATATATATATATATTATACCATACGTACCTACAACATCTACTATACTATATCTATTATACTAATAAGGGCCAAAGAGAGTTAGGTTTAAAATGGGTAGAAAAAATGGCGGTCAAATTATTTAATCAAATGGATGGTTCAGATGAATTATTCAATCGAATAGATGGTTAAGATAATTCAGATTAATATTATTAATAGAGATTACCTAATTTAACCTTACTTTTATGATTATCCGTTAAGTTTTCCGTTAAATATTCTCTTCTCCGTTAATATTCCGTTAACTTTTTTAACTTACCCATTAATTTCTATAAGAAAGGTCTTAGGTTCGAAACTCATCTCAATCAAATTTGACATAATTAAATTTCTCACTCTATTTTACTCTTATTAAATTAAATAAATTAGTAGATACAACAAAAAATGATACATATATATTTCTTTAATTTAGAATTATGTGTCTACAATACATTTATTTTAAAAAATTATTCATTATCAAAAAATTAAATTAAATAAGAGAAATAATTTCATTAGTTATATTGTCTTTATTTTCTCTCATGCAAAGATTCTTTACATTCAAATATATCAATTGATATTCGTTACATTGTCCATTATCTTATTTTTACAATATCTTGTAATTAAATATCAAAGTTATAGTACAAAATAATGTTATATATTTATTTACCAAATATTTTATTAATACTATGAAAAAAAATTTAAAATAATTTGAAGCTAATTATATTAACTACGTGAGGATTGGTTGACAAAGAGAGTACTCAAATAATAACCCAACAAATTGAAGCGTAATCACTCTATTTTACTCTTATTCAATTAAATAAATTAGTAGTTACACCAAAATATGATACATATGTATTTCTTTAATACCATGAAAAAATAAAAAAGAATAGTTTGAACCAATCATATTAACTACTTGTGGGATTTGTTGACAATGAAAGTACTCAAATAACCCATTACCCAGCAAATTGAAGCGAGAAACTACCTTTTAATATCTTTAGAATACATAATATTTTAAATTTTCAAATTTTTATTAATTTATTTAATCTTTTTTCTTAAACTAGGGATTTCTTTATCCACAATAACTCATTCAACAATAATGGTTAAACCAAATGAACCCCAAGCAGAACCGCTAAAGGAAAGTCCATAGCTCCTATATCATAATCTCATTGCATGACGTTGTCATCTATGCTACCAACAATAACCGAATTGCAAATAACACACTACCAACAAAAAGAAAGAGAACAAATAGTAAAGATGAAGACAATGACAATGTTGCTCAAAAGAGAATTAAGAACACTTAGAAAAATTCAAATTAAAAGTAGTATTTATTTAGACTATCATTTTTAGACTATCGATTTTACAAGGTTGCAAACATTTACTTTAGTAATAATTATAATGAATTTTTTATATTATCTTGGATTCATATACTTTGAGTTAGATATTTAAATAAAAAAATTCGACATTCAATTACCCATGCATAAACTTCTCCTATATAATCTTGCATTGATATACTTTCAAATATTTATTTAAATATAAACATTGGGCATTAATATATTCGCGCAATGCGCGTATAAAACTAGTATATATACTAATAAAAGCCAAAGAGAGTTAGGCTTAAAATGGGTATAAAAAATGACGGTTAAATTATTTAATCAAATGGATGGCTCAGATTGTTTAGATTTATATTTTCACTTGAGATTTTCTAATTTATCCTTAATTATATGATTATCTGTTAAATTTTTCGTTAACTTTTTACTTACCCATTAATTTCTATAAGCAAGGTCTTAGGTTCGAACCTCATCCAATCAAAGTTGGCATAATTATTAAACATATACTACGAATATGTTAGAGTATATTATTCAAAAGTAAGTACCACACTCTATTACTCTTATTAAATTAAATAATAAATTAGTAGTTTTTTCAAAAAAATAAAAATAAATTAGTAGTTATAACAAAAAAAGTAATACATATGCATTTATTTACTTTATAATTCAATGTCTACAATGTCTTTATTCATCTACTATACTAATAAGAGCCAAAGAGAGTTAGGCCTAAAATGGGTAGAAAAAATAATGGTCAAATTATTTAATCAAATGGATGGCTCAGATTGTTTAGATTTATATTTTCACTTAAGATTTCCTAATTTATCCTTAATTATATGATTATCCGTTAAATTTTTCGTTAAATATTCTCTTTTCCATTAAATTTTCTGTTAACTTTTTATTTATCCATTAATTTCTATAAGTAACATTTAGGTTCGAACTTCATCCCAATCAAAGTTGACATAATTATTAAACATATACTACGAATATGTTAGAGTATATTATTCAAAAGTAAGTACCACACTCCATTACTCTTATTAAATTAAATAATAAATTAGTAGTTTTTTCAAAAATAAAAATAAAAATAAATTAGTATTTACAATAAAAAAAAATACATATGCATTTATTTAATTTATAATTCAATGTCTACAATGCCTTTATTCAAAAACAAATATTCATTATCAAAATGTTTAAAAAGAGATATAATTTCAATAGTTATATTGTCTATATTTTCTACAATGCAAAGATTCCCTACCTTCAAATTTATTAATTAATTATATTCACTACATTGTTCATTGTTTTCTTTTTACTATACACTATCTTGTAATTAAATATCAAAGTTATACTAAAAAATAATGTTATATATTTATTTACCAATTATTATGTTAACATGAAAAAAAAATTAAAAAAAAAAAATTTGAAACCAATCATATTAACTACTTAGGGATGATTTGTTTAGAAACAAAACATTCAAATAACACAATAAATTGATTTAAAACTCATTATTAAAAATGTCAATGTAGGGAAATAGAATATTGTGGCATACTTGATGCATTGAAAATATGCTGAAACTGAGTGGGGTTTACCTCGTTAATCCAAAAAGAAAATGCTGAAACTACAACATTGTAGGAATCAATCTTTCAAATTCAGAAAAAGAAAAAATTTGAAAAATAACTACTATTGCAGCATTCATTAATCTTGAATGTAAAATACTTCTTGTGCATTCTTTAAATATATTAGAACTAATATAAATTTATAATTCATTCATTTTCTACGATCAACTTGTTTTGATTAAAGACAAAATCAACATCGATCTTGATAACAAAAATAATTGGTATATATAATTGTGCATTATCTTATTTGCGCATTGCGCGTGAAAAACTAGTATTATATATAAAATGATAATTTTTTTTAAAGATACTATACGTACATAGTATAAATATATATATATTTACACAATTAATATTTCTTGTAAATACAATATAAATACATCCATACAATTCTATAACAATTCGGAGAACAATTTATGAACAACATTATACTATATACATGTATCAAAGTAAATTAGAGATTTCTAGCATGCATCTCATATATTCCATCACCAAAACATATTCAATCTTTTGCAAAAAAAAAAAAAAAAAAAAAAAAAAGTTTAAGGGCAAGCAAGGGAGAAACAAACCCACTTACTTGAGAACTAATTCCTTCAAAATCTCTTAAACCCTTCAATTTCTTAGGTTCCCTCTTTAGGCTTGTTGAATCACTTGAACAGTTGAAGAATGCTTGAAGAAGAAAGAGCAAAGTTTTTTTTTTTTTTTAAATTTTTTTAGAGGAAGCTGACAAGGAGGATGAAGAAGAAGTCAATTTTTTTTATTTGTGTTGAATGAACCGCCCAAGAGAGGAGAAAATGAAGGAGAAGAAGCCATTCACTCATCCTCATCAATTCATCATTAATATAACAATGGCTAGCATAATTTAAAAATTGTAACTCATGTAACTTCCAATTTTTATCTATAAAAAATAAATTTGATTAATTTAAAATAAACTTGAATTTGTAACCTCCAATCATATCCCATCTCATTAAAATAAAATATTTTATAATAATTAAAATAAATATATATGTAAATATCCATACGGTCCAACATATGTACATACATATATACTTATAATTTTATTTGTATTCTTCAAATAACATTTTTATTCAAAATACTTAACTTATAAAAACAACCATACTACTAATTGTAGAAATATTTTAGGATAATAATAATAACATTAATAATAATAATGATGATGAGAATAAGGATTCAAATGGATTTCAAAGGTATAAGGAGTTGTGATGGTTTGATGGTAAAGAATTTGGGTTTCAAAAAGAATGGTTTATGGTTCATTTCTCAATGTAAAAAGAAAAAAAAAAGATAATCATTTTTTTTCTATGCGCATAAAGATCAACACCATTTCAATTCTCAATTAAATATTTATTTTTCCTTTAACAAAAATCAGGGTATTACAGCAACAATGAAAGGTACAAGGCTAGATTTGTCACCAAAAGGCTATACTCAAAAAAAGTTGTATTGAATATATATAAAAAGATTTTTTCTCTTAGATCTAAGAAAGACTCTTTGAGGTTTTCAAAAAAAAAAAAAAAAGAAAAGAAAAAGAAAGACTCTTTGAGAGCTGTCATGGCTTTGGTGGCTCATTATGGCTTAGAACTACTCCAGATGGATGTTAAAATTGCATTCCTTAATGGTAACCTATATGAGAAAGTTTATATGGACCAACTAGATGGGTTTGTTGCCACATATAAAGAAAATTTGGCGTGTAAATTAAAGAAATCAATATATGGACTAAAATATGCTTCTAGACAATGGTATCTTAAGTTTGATGATGTCATTACCTCTTTTGATTTTGTAGAGAATGTCGTGGACCAATGTATTTATATGAAGGTTAGTGGGAGTAAGTTTGTAATTTTAGTTCTTTATGTTGATGATATTTTTCTTCCTGCAAATGATTTGGGCATATTGCATGATGTAAAAAGGTTTCTTTCTAAGAACTTGAAATTAAATAAAAGATTCCTTTCAAAAAAAAATAAAAGATAGGTGAGGCATCCTATGTACGTGATTGGAATATAAATATTTAGAAATAGATCACAAGAACTGTTAGGATTATCTTAGAAAGGATATATCAATAAAGTCTTAGAAAGATTCAAAATGGATAAGTCCTTTGTGGGGATAGTTCCAATACAAAAAGGGGACAAATTTAGTCTGTCTCAATGTCCCAAAAATGAATTGATGGAAAGAATTCCTTACGCGTGACGAGTGCGGTTTTTGTGTATAAAGGAGTTAATTGGTGGATGTATAGTGAAAGGATAAAAAGGGGATGAAGTCTCCGAGTGTCATACTCAAGGGAATGGTAAATTTGGAAGCCTTAAGAAGTTGTGGCAAGTAGAATTCAACCTTATTGTGCAAGGGTCTAAGCAAGGCATGAGCATACAAAGATTGAAAACAAGCGAGCGAGTTCTAAAGTAATCTAGAAGTAATGAAAATGGTTCAAAATTGTTCCAACGTTGCAATGTGTATTATGGCAAGTTTGGTTGGATGGAAAATCTTTTCCAAAAAGTTGAGGAAAATGTGTTATTATGTTGTTTGGTTGGATGAAAAATGTTTTCCATGAAATTTGACTTCCCAGAAGTGAAGGAAAACAAATTCCAAAAGTAGAGGTTGGTATTTTGTTTTCCAAAGGGATTGGTAAGAAAGTATGAAGCAATTGGACTATTTTACCCTTATCAAAATTTATTATCACTATTATTAAGGGCATATTGGTCTTTATATTCATAATTTCTTACTATTCCAAACCCAACCAAAATTATGGAATTCATATTCCAGTAATTTCTTTTCCACTAAAAAAACAATGGGCCAAAGACCCTGTGGTCTAGTGGCATCTGGTGTCCCGGTTTATACTCCCACATGAATGATGGGAGTGGGTTCGAGCCTCAGTGGAGGGTTCGAGCCTCAGTGGAGGCAGACTCTCTTTGTGCTGTAGTAGATTGAGAAAGTAGCTATGAACAGATACTACATTGTAACAAAGTCACCCCATTTTCATGGTAATTTGTACCATGGAATTTGACTTGTGTATAGGATAAGAGTACTACATTGTAACAAAGTCACCCCATTTTCATGGTAATTTGTACCATGGAATTCCATGGAATTTGACTTGTGTATAGGATAAGAGTGTGTGCACATGGAGTTTGCGATTTCAAGAAGAGTGGTTTGCAAATGCCATAGCCAATTTTTGGTCTCTATGGACTATCATAGATCAATATGGCACCCGAGTGTCCATAATCTCTATGAGGCAAATTATCAAACATTTAGCATACACTCCTTCTCGGGACACGCCCTCTCAGATCTAGGACGGGGAATGTGGTAAGACTATGAGGCTAACCTAGGCTTAACAATCTCTTGCCTAAGCCTAAGATTCTGATCGAGATCATTCATGAATTCGGGCCCTACTTCAAGAACACAATACAAATCATCCTTCACAACAAGAAATGCACACAATCTTCATCAAAACACTCCATCAATTAGGTTTAAATCACACTAAGTAACCACATTGCAACTAGTAAACAATCCTAGCCCTAGAAATTTAGCTACTCATGATCTTGAATTGCAACACAAATTGAAGAATAGCATCATGAAAGGAATGTGAATTAAAATATTAAAAGGAAATTGATTACCAATCTTTAACTCAATAGGGTTGCAAGTATCAAATTGGGGAAGGGTAACTCCTTCTTCTTCTTGAGGATTGATGGAATTTGAGAGCTAAAATCTAGAGAGAAAGTGCAAGTTGCTAAATCTAAAAAATCCAAAAGTCTAAAAAAGAGTTCTCCCAAAATCTGAAAATAAATATAATATTAAAGATGAAAATCGCGCTAAGTTTGCCCCAGTCTCCAGCCACGCCGGTGTTACGATTGTGGCTAGAGATTGCACCCGTTCTCTGGTCGCAATCATGATCGTGGCATTAACTTGGAGCTTCTGGCCATGCCGGTGTCACGATCGTGACTCTGGGTCACTTCTTTTCCTCTTTCGTGCTCTTCCAAATGCATCCTGTTTTCAGCTCCTTTGTCACTCTTTTTGTCCATAAATCACCAAAAGCACTAGAATGCACAAATTAGAAGGCTTTGCAATGCATAATCACATTTTATCGTGTATTATTCACAAATCAAGCACAAGTGATCCAATCTAAGCACAAAATGCCTTCAAATTGACCTTAAAAAGTAGCATCTTTTGGTACTTATCAACGCGTCAGTGGTTGGGTATTTGGGGCATATGCAAACATGCACTCGTCTCGATATTAGTTTTTTAGTTGGGATGTTAGGACGGTATCAAAGTAATCCTAAGGTGTACCACTAGAAAACTGCAAAGAAAGTTCTGTGGTATTTGCAAGGCACAAAGAATCACATGCTTACATAAGATAAGAAGGTTGACCATCTCAAGGTGGTTGGGTATTCCAATTAAGATTTTGTTGGGTGCATGGATAGTGGGAAATCTACATTTGGCTATTTGTTCTTGTTGGCTAGGGGCGAAATCATGGACCTGTGGAAAACAAACGGTTATTACTACCTCCACTATGGAAGCTGAATTCATGGCATGCTTTGAGACCACTGTTCATGGGTTGTGGCTGCGGAACTTTGTCTTAGGACTTGAGATTGTCGATAGTATCTCCAGGACATTGAGAATTTAATTTAATATGATAATACCAGACTTCTTCTCAAAGAATGATAGATACACTAAGGGTGCTAAGCACATAGATTTGAAGTACTTATTAGTAAAGGAAGAAGGACAAAAACAAAAAAGTGTTTATTGAGCATATAAACACTGCTTCATTGGCCCTATGGTTGCGGATCTGTTGACTAAAGGATTAACACCCAAGGTTTTTTCAAGCCATGTAGAGTGCATGTACATTATAGATATAGCCTTACTATTCTATCACTTATCGTGCTTATGCTTTTATGCTTTTGTTCATCATGTATTTGACACTTGAATCCAATAATAGTAATGTTTATGTTTTGTTTTACTGGTTAACAGTTTTGTAGTGTACACATGATATTGGCTTTGATAACAAAAGTTGGGTTTAAGGTTTTTCCTCAAATTAGAGTATTGAGCACATGTATATAACTATTGCTTTACAGAGCATGTCCAAATACAAGATTTGGCTCTAGTTGGAGTTGCCAAATCCATTGAGCACCAAGCCAACTCTCAATTAAGTTTGTTCTGCTTCCAAGTTCCAACAATTTACCATAGACACAATTATACTGAAAGCCTTATAGAAGAGTGAATTCATATTTAAATATTTTTATTATTATTATTATCTTAGATCAGTTTCTAATATAAACAGAATCTTGCCAACAAGGTTAGTTCCGACCATGTGGTTGGGCATGTGCATAGGACCCTACTACAAGTTTTACAGCATAATTATTATTATATATATAAGTGAATTAAGCTAGCTAGCGAGCCCAAGGAAAGATATAAAAAGTTGAAAAAAGTAGAAAAGGAATGCTCTTGGTGCTGCATTAAAGGTTTAGGGCCCAATTTAATATATATAATCAAAATTAAAGTGCAAACTCAAAACTAGTAGTAGCAGCAAAGCAAACTTATTATATATGTGAGCCCTATATTCAAGTTTTTATATTTTTAATTCTTTATTTTCAAGATTTTTTTTTAAAAATTAATGATTTAAAACTAATCCTAATTTTTGAAGTTAAATTTTAAATCGTATTTTTGTCAAATATTTTATATTTTGACTGATTTTTTTTAATATAATAAGTACTTAATTATTCATTTTATAGTTGTAATCTATATTGCATGGAAACAAAAAATGAGAAATAGAGAAACAAGAAATAAGAAACGAGAAACGGGAAAATGGTATTTTAAAAAAATATTCCTCTTTTTTTTTTAAAATAAAAAAAAAACATGGTTGAAAAAATTGCTAGGCGTTCAAAAGTATTACACTTTCCTTTATAAAGTATTACACTTTATTATTGAGTAATATTACATTTTTGAATATAAGTATTGCATTTTCATATTAACGTAATTTGTCTCGATCTCACAGTAGAACCATTAGAATTGGAGGGACAACATTTTTCATAATATCCTCTTTCCAACCGAGTAGCATGCAGTATGTACATCCAAAATAGTATTGAAGTTGATACAGAAAAGAAATTTCCATCCACAAGCTTTGATTCCATTAAGGGTGTGTTTGGTTCGCACATGGGAATTGGAATCGGAATGGGTATCAAATACTTGGTAAGGGTAATGGGTTTTGGTGAAAGTATTTAGCATGTTTGGTAGTTGGGTGGAATGGGAATGAATATTAATAGTTGGGGAAGAAATGAAGAAATGAAATGAAACCCTTATTTAATAAGGGTATGGATTTTCCCATTAATGGGTATTCCATACCCATAGTAACATTCTCAAAACCTATTAACCAAACACTAGCAATCACTTTCATACACATTCCCTATACCAAAACCCCCCAACCAAAGGACAGGTTTAAGTTCTTTGGTAGTATCCCTCTTCATGTCTCTTGTCTTTAATTTGTTGCTAAAGATCTTGAATTTATCTCTTACTTTTTTCTTTTTTTTTTTTGTGTTTTTGTTTTTAATATTGTCAAGTACTCAAGTTGAGTACGGTAGAAGTTCGTGTTTTTGTTTTTAATATTGTCAGGTATATACTCAAGATGAGTACGGTTGAAGTTCTTGGATGTGTATAGTTAGTATTCTCTAGATTGCACTCAATTCATATATAATGTTCACAAAAATACATAGAAAACAAATTATGTCTATTAATGGACAAAAAACTTCAAGACTATCTAAATTTTATCTGACAAGCCATTGAAGTGTTTGTTGATTATTGACTATTCCATCTATTTTTATGATGGATAGAAAATATTAACATGTTATTTTCTTTAAATTATTCTCACAGTCGAATGTATTTTTGTCTAAAAAATTGCAAATTTCATAACTTTCTTGTGAATTGAAATTAGTGAAAATCATGAATATTCCCTACAAAGTACAAAAAAAAAAAAAAAAAGATTTAGAGAGAGTGATCCCATTTCTCATTTGACCTCAAAGAATAAGCTAAGTGAGAAAACTATAAAATAAAAAATAAAAAAATAGAAGCACACTTATAATGAATAAGCTAGGTTAAATGTGAACCTAGCATATAGCATTAATTCAGACGATAGATATATGTTGCTTTCCTCGTAATGTTGACGCATATAGAATATGTTAATTGATCTGACAAGCACCGACGCTGCCATCGTCGGTGGTGCTATAATCTACTGCATGCATGCTGTCATAATTGGCTGCCAAGCAATCACCAATATACTTTATGATTGAATATCCACCTAAATTAAATTGTGATTCATCATGCACATAATAATTTTTACCTACTTATAAATATTTTAAAAATTGTCAATGACATTATGGTCTAGTGACACGAAGTGACTCTTCTAAATAGGAGGTATCCGAGTTCCTCCTTATCTTTCAGTGATTTTGATTCACATTTTTAGTGTGTAAACTCATGAACCAAACACACCATTATTTTTTTTATTGTAATAATGTGTTTTATGTTACTAGATAAATGTCTAATGTAAGAAAAGAAGAATAAAAAATACGGAGTAATTGGTTTTAATCAAAAGAAAAGAATTACATCCAATACAAGATTAATGCATGGTGTTTAATTTATTTTTTATTTTTTAATATCCTTACAGCATCTACATTAGGGGTGATTTTGGGGTTTATGTCAGTAAAAATGCCATGGTGGCTGAAGAGAGAGAATGAAAAGGGTGCTCCTGCAAAAACAAAATATTAGAACAGTGTTTGAGTCCATTAAAATCGAAGAAAAGGAGGGGGATGTGCGCGTTTTGCGCACAGCAGCGCCCATGCGGGCACGTCAGGCGAGCCTCAGCTTAACTGATTTATTTTTATTTTTTAAATTATATTTGTTTTAATTTTTTTTCTTCCCCTCTCATTTTTTCTTTCCTAATCACACTTACAAAAACCCCTCAAAAACCGCAAAATAACCCCATTGATAAGGATGCTCTTATGCAAATTAACAATGATCTTAGAGACAAAATTTACTATTTTGTTCGTCTTAGATTGAGATAAAATAATGATTTTTTTTCTTGACGATAATTGTGATCGAGATTTAATTTATAATGAAGAAATGCTTACTAGATGTATAATAATTTTAGTAAATATAAATAAAAATAAAAATAATGACACAATCAATTAGAATAACAAAATGACATGTTGGTAACTTGGGAAACATGTTATTTGTTCCACTATATTGAATGCTTTAATTTTAACTTCTTGAGGGGATTAATTACACTTTTGAAGAAGAAGAAAAGGAGAAATAATTGAAAAACATTAAGCACAAATCTCTATATCTATAAAAGTGGTTCCTAATTCTATGTAATTGAAAACATAAAAATGTGAGAAGAATATAAATAAAATATATATAAACGAATGCTAAGGAAAGAATTGACAACGAATCGCAATCGTTCATATGTTTAAATTTAATGGATCAGATTTAATTTAAAAAACAAAAGACGCGATAGCATTTTTATAAATTACTAAGTTCTGGTGCAACAAGTAATATGTGCTAAAAGTGCAAGTAATTGATGCAAGTGTGCAAGTAAAATCGCTTAAAAGTGTAATTATGTTCACTTAATAGTGCAAGTAATTTACCTTTTTAACATTAATGCACCTAATGATAACATCCTTCACATTGGTACACTTAATGATAAAATTTGGTGCAACTAATAATTACGTTTTGTCAACTTAATATTTATGTTTGGTGTACATTATTTGTTGCACGTACTTTTAATACATTTTACTTGCACTTAAGTACACTATATGAAACTGTTACTTGCACTTTTAACCATGCATGGTTGAAAAATCGCATGGCGCTCATCGAGCACTCGGGGCACGCTTAGGCAACCATTAATCGGTGCCTAGGTGCCCATGAATTTATTTTATTTTATTTTTTATATTTTAAAATTTTGTTTAAAATTTTTTAATTTTTTAAGACTTGATAATTATAAACTATTTAATACTTTATAATTATATAGTCCAAATCAAGTGAAAAGAGGCGCTCAAGTAAAACATGGGGCGAGTTCTGATCCATTGTTCTGTCCAAATCAACAACGGTAACAAAACAAAAAAGGAGAAAATTTTTCAAACTCTGTAGTACAAACCTATGCACTTAGTTTTTAAAAAATAAATAAATAAAATCTATGCACTTATAATATAAAACGTGTGTACTTTGTAATATAAATATGTGTACTTGATAATATATACTTATTTACTTTCAAATATCAATTTAGAAAATACGATGATATTTTATATTACTCTTTGCACTAATAGTATAAACTTATGTACTTTAGTACAAAACTTATATACTTTAATATAAAACTTAAGGAGCATTGATTTGGACGAGATATCTCACCCCATTTTCCTGCCAAAATGATTCCATTTAGATTGAATAGGTAAAGCGATTGACATGTTTGTAAAATTAGGGTGATAGTTTTACACTCATGCTCTGGTTTTTTTATTAACTATACTTGAAATTGAAAAATATTTATGTTAGAAAGAATGGTATATAAAATTTTTGATGATGCTTATTGCTTTTCAATTGCATTTGGAAATCAGATATATTTTCTATTCTTTAAAAAATTTTAAGACCAAAAATTTAAATAAAACTCTCTGTAGCATATATAAGTCTACAGACTACGGTAAAACAGAAGAGTTCATATATTTAAACGCTTTGTAATTTTATGGATGACATTAGCAAATAGAGATGTTCTACTTTGTATTCAGTATTCTAATAAATTAATGAGTTCTCTCATTGGTGATAAGAGAAAAAGAGTATATTAAGAGATAATAATATCATCCAGTAAATCACTATAAAAATATCTCTTTGTTTATTTGATATTTTGTAACATGGTAAAATTGTTACTCCGTATTTTAAAAAAAAATCATTTTATGTGTGTGATTTTGTAAGTGAGATTTGATTTAAATTATTTATAATGTTAATTTTTTTAGTAGTATTTAGTTTAATGTTAATATAAAAAAATGTATATATTTAAAAATTAAATAAAAATATTATAAGAAATTTGCATTTTTCGTCCCTAAGATATACGATAATGGTAAAATTCATTCCTAATTATTGGTCATGCTTATTTTTCGTTTCTAAGCTATCATTAGTGTTGTATTTTTCATCCCTTTATTAACAAAATATTAAGGACGGAATTTATAACGTTAGTATAGCTTAGAGACGAAAAGCGAGCACGAAAAGTAAATAAAATGACAAAAAGTGCAACGCCAATAATAATTTAGGGGTGAAAAGTGAGCACGACAAATCTTTATAGATTAATTCTACAATTATCCTAAAACTTAGAAACGAAAAATATAAATTTTCCAAATACTAATAAATATTTTATTAAAAATTAAAAGAAAATGTCAAAAAAAGAAAAAACTATGACGCGAATCACATGTTAGTAAAATGGGATATATAATTGTTTTTTAGTACTATCAACTCTATTATAAGGTAATATATGTTTAATATACTTTCTCCATCTATTGTAGATTAAAATGTCAATATCCACCATCAGGTTCGAGCTTTCCTCAAGGAGAGCCGCATATGTGCCAACTGAACACAATGTGTTTGCTAAATGGGATATATGATATGATTCCAAAAAAAAAAAACATTTTCTAATACTAAGGGTGTGTTTGGAAATCCGGAAAATGATTTATGGAAATCATTTTTCTGGTTTAAATGCTTGACTAGAGAGAAAAAATGGAAATCAATAGAAAATAGGGCCATAACGGTGTGATCAATGAAAAATAGAGGGAATTTTCTGAAAATGACTTTTCATTTTTCTTTGTGAAATCATTTTCCGTTTGCAGTAGAGCAACTAATCACTCGCCACCACTACCATTACCACCATACCACCCACCACCTCACCACCCACCACCACCTCACCATGATTACCCCCACCCCAACACCACCACCACCATGACGACTCATTACCCCCCCCCCCCCCCCCCCCCCCCCCCCCCCCCCCCCCCCCCCCCCCCCCCCCCCCCCCCCCCCCCCCCCCCCCCCCCCCCCCCCCCCCCCCCCCCCC
>NC_044926.1:13826712-14035091 GCF_003576645.1 Ipomoea triloba | reverse complement strand
ACGGCCCATTTCCCCCCCCCCCCTCACCCCACCAGCCCACCTACCACCCACTATCCATCATTGTTTATTTTAAATATTAAATTAAAAATAATTATGCTCATTTTTTAGAAAATGAACTAAACATATTAAAATAATTTTTTAAGATGTAATCAAACACTAAAAATGAAAATATTTTCTAAAAAATCACTCATTTTTCAAAAGTCATTTTTTTTTTATTTTCCAAAAAAATCCTAATTGGAGAATCTATTTGGGATTTGTTTAGAGAATAGGGAGTATGAGGGATAGTAGAAACACAGTAGACGAAGTTAAAGGGTGACAGCCGCGCAAAATAGGATTCCCACTTGCGTTTGAGCGACTGTCGGCAATGATTTCGATTTCCAACCCCAACCCCACACTCCATTCCCTACTTAATATTAATAGACTCCCATCATATTTCGGTCTCTGCACAAAATGAACTTCAAACACTAGATTGTTTGGACAAATTCCTTTCACCCATTTCCAAGGTACATACTATCTGTGCATGAAAGTACATTGTAAACATTGTTCAATTCAGTTATTGCTTGCCGAAGCTCTGCTTTTTATGTTCTTGCTCCTTTCTTCTCACCAAATCTGCTTTCTAGTGTTCTTGTTTGATCTGGAGAGTATTTGTTTTTGGGAAAGTTAGCTTCTTTGCCCAGTTATTGCACAAAAAAATTTAAAATCTAGAAGACAGTTGTGTAATTTATTGTGATCTGGATGGGTTGATTTTGGGTTGGGGATGGGATCTGTGTGCCTCTTAACTTAGTATCGTTTTTAGAGGTTTATTTTGTTCTGATTATGTAGTGTAGAGAAAAGGGGGAATTGAATCGGTATTTAACTTTATAGTTGTTGGGTTTAATTCGAATTTCTACCTTTTTATGATTATATGATTTTTGCTTTATGTGCACAGTGCAAGTGAAGAGATTATGCTTTCTAATTTAGGATGCAATGCAATGTTAATCTGCAAGTTACAATTCTTGATGCCAGCTTAAAGAATGCTGTTTCTGTTTGATCCATTGAAGTTAACTTGTGTGTTTGTTCTGCAAGTAACAATTCTCGATGCCAGATTCTGTTCTTTAATTTTATGTAATTAACGTTCATTTCTTTTCTGCATACTGCAGGACCATTTATAAGCTTGCTTAGATGATATATTAACAATAACTCTGGTTCTAATTTTGAATTGAATATTTGTTTTTCTCAACTCATGTATTCATATTATCTATCTCAGTTTCAGGAGATTTATTAATATTTCTTGTTTCAGAAGTTCACAGTTTTGATACTTTGCAGGTTGAAGAAAGCTAAGGCTAATGGCTTCTGGGAATATCTCCCGAGCCAATGGAGGGAGATCCAAATGTTATTCAACAGTTACTATCGTGACTTTGCTTGGATTCTGTATGATTGGGATTTGGATGTTGATGTCATCGTATACTATTCCTATTCAGGACATGGAGTTTTCTTCTTTAGATACAGAGAATGAGGTCAAAGTGAAAGCAACCAAGAGTATTAAGGGCAGATTTGCACTTAGTTTAGATGATTCACAAACAGATGGGGAGACTGATATCAATTCTGATGCTGAGTCCAGTTCAAACACCAATGGTGAAGATACAAGTTCAAATGATGAAGAATCAAGTCATGTGAGTGGGGATTTGGATAATGAAGTTGAAAAGTCAAATTCTGATGGATTTGATCAAGCACAAGAAAGTCTCCAAACAAATGTAAATGAGTCTGAAGACAACACTGGAGAGGATGCAGTTAATTCTGAGCACACAGAGGGCAGTGATGAAAATTCAAAGCAAGAGGATGAAGATAATGCTGAGACTAAGCAAGATGAAGCTTCAGATGATAAGTCTGGAAGTGACAAGGAAGATAACCTTGTAATCAACCAGAATGGAGATGAAGTTTTTCCATCAGGAGATCAGTCTGAGATTTTGAAGGAAACTACTATTCAGAATGGCCCTTGGTCAACTCAAGCTGCTGAATCTGCAAAAGAGAAGGAATCACAAGAATCTGTACTCTCCATGGGTAATAATGGCCATAAGTGGAGGCTGTGTAATACCAGTGCTGGACCAGATTATATTCCTTGCTTAGATAATTTACAAGCCATACGCAAGCTTCCAACTACAATGCACTATGAACATCGTGAGAGGCACTGTCCAGAAGAAGCTCCATCATGTCTTGTTCCACTGCCTGAAGGATACAAGCAGTCCATCAAATGGCCTAAGAGCAGGGAGCAGGTATAGTTTCATGCAATGTTCTACTTGCTTTTCTTCTCTGATTGCAATTTTGTTCATTTAATGACCCAGGATGTTTGCTCATTTTTCAGATATGGTACTCCAATGTACCTCACGCCAAACTTGCCAAGGTCAAAGGGCATCAAAACTGGGTCAAAGTTACTGGTGAATATCTTACTTTTCCAGGTGGTGGTACTCAGTTCAAGAATGGAGCTCTCCACTATATTGATTTTGTCCAAAATGTTAGTTCTTTCAAGCTCCAAAGTGCTCTGTTTTTATTATTTATTTATTTATCACTTTTTCTACCTTCACCACTCAGTATCAACTGTTTTTCTTATTCCTGTAATAGTGAATAGTTTCTTTAGTTACAATGTGCTGTGCTTTAGATATTTTATTAATAATTGTATAGGAAAAAGTGTATTTTTCATCTCTTTCCTTGCTATACAAGAGTAAGATTTTATACTCATCATTACTTCTACCTGGTGGAGTTTTCTACTAGAAAGTGGTATGCATTGCATTGATTCCTCAATGAAGCTATATCTTTTCTCAATGCCATGCCACAACATGATAAAGCTAAAAACGCATTGCTCATGCAACTTACTTGAGCATATATAGACACATTGCTACCTGAATTTTAAATTTAGGCAGAAAATGTTTGGCTGTGTTGTCTTTGTGTATCCTGTTTTCTGGGTCAGAAAATAAATTTTGAAGCTCCTAGTTACTTAACCTATGATTATTTTTGCAGACATTTGCAACATGTTTCGATTAATGGGGATCTTTGTATTATAGAGTATTGTTGATGAATATTTTCTGGTTCATTTCTTGAAACTGGTGTTTTTTCTGGCAATGCAGTCTCTTCCTAAAATTGCCTGGGGAAAAAGAACTCGTGTAATATTGGATGTTGGATGTGGAGTGGCCAGTTTTGGAGGATACCTTTTTGAGAGAGATGTACTTGCAATGTCGCTTGCTCCAAAGGATGAGCATGAGGCACAAGTGCAGTTTGCACTAGAAAGGGGTATTCCTGCTTTCTCAGCTGTTATGGGTACAAAAAGACTACCCTTCCCCAGTAAGGTGTTTGATGTTGTCCATTGTGCGCGCTGTAGAGTTCCATGGCATATTGAAGGTGAAGCTTTCAGCTGGCCCCATTGGCTGTTATGCTTGTTGGTTGTATCACGTACGTATATCAATGTACTGATGGCTAACGTCTTAGTAAATTGCAGGTGGTAAGCTTCTGTTAGAATTGAATCGTGTCTTGCGGCCCGGTGGTTACTTTGTATGGTCTGCAACTCCAGTATATCGTAACGATCCTGAAAATGCTGGCATTTGGAAAGGTGATTGCCAATTAATTGATAAAATTTTTATCCGTTCTCTAGCAAGTCATGGTCTAATGCCCCATTCTCTGATTTTTGTGCAGCTATGTCTGAGCTGACAAAGTCAATGTGCTGGGAGCTAGTGGTAATAAAGCAAGACAAGTTGAATGAAGTAGGTGCTGCAATATTTAGAAAGCCAACTTCAAATGATTGCTATGATGGAAGAGCAGAAAATGAGCCACCGATCTGCAAAGAGGCTGATGATCCCGATGCTGCCTGGTACAGTTCTGTTAAACATTGCATACTTATTAGTGATATCCATCTATCACAAACTAGCATTAAGAAGTATAAAAAAGCAGTCAAAGGTGCATTATAAATTTACATATAGAAAATTGCAACCAGAAAGAAGAGCGAGGAATCTTGTTGGATTTGTAAAAACGTTAGGAAATTTGCCGGATCTATTAAAACCACCCTGGATATCTGCTGCCATGATAAATATAATCATAATGCTGCAAAAAATGATTTCGTTGATTTTATGGTGCAAAGCATTCATGTACAGGTCTGTTAAGTAAGACATGAAAAGAATATAAGGGTTCTGGTGAAAAGTGCAGAATTGCATTGGTTATTTGAAAACCATTGATATCTAATAGTTGTTGAAAAAAAAGAGGTTTTCTGCATTACTTTCTTTGCGATCCCTCTTTAAATATTGTCAGTCAAGTCATAAGAAACTACTTGTATTTAAATTTTCATGACCTGTTGTTCTGAAATGCACATGATTTTTTAGCGGCTTCTAAACAGTTATCTATTTGTGTGTTATTTACTGCCCCGCTTATTGTGCTAAGCAAAATTGTGAAGCTAGCATAAAAAGCACCATCTTCAGTGCTCAGGGTTCATTTGTTGCAAAAACATCTGTTTTGAAGGAAAATATCCTCTTTCCATTTACATCCCTTCCTACAATGATAAATATTTCATTGATCCATTGAAAAGCCGTTCTGCTTGAAAAATGTGTTTATTTTTATTTATTTATTTATTTATTTTGTTCAGGAATGTGGAGCTCCAGGCATGTATGCACAAAATTCCAACCGGAGGATCAAAACGTGGATCACGGTGGCCTGAGGTATGGCCAAAGAGGTTGGAGAAACCACCTTATTGGTTAAAAAGTTCCGAACTAGGAGTTTATGGTAAATCAGCTCCAGAAGATTTCACTGCTGACTATGATCATTGGAAAACCGTTGTGTCGAGGTCATATCTGAAAGGTTTTGATATTGACTGGTCATCAGTGAGGAATGTCATGGACATGAAAGCTGTGTATGGAGGGTAAGTTATTATTCTTTATTTTGCTTTCTTTCTTGGATGTGTCATTCTTTCTTTAGTTTCTGGCAGTTACATTTTTCATTTTATGATAAAAAAAACTGCGACCTTTAGCCGCTGAAAAATTTATTCTCCTTGCAGATTTGCTGCAGCACTCAAAGACTTGAAAATCTGGGTTATGAACATAGTTCCAATCCATTCACCCGACACACTCCCCGTTATATTTGAGCGTGGTTTGTTCGGGATGTATCACGACTGGTGTGAATCTTTCAGCACATACCCTAGATCATACGATCTTCTCCACGCTGATCATCTTTTCTCCGAGATGAAGGAACGGTAAGATTTTTCACACTGCCGCCTCTAACACTTGCTCATAAACGAACTTTACGGGGGGTAAGTGACATGGGGACACTCTTTCGAAAAACAGGTGCAGCCTTGAGGGCGTTATTGCTGAAGTGGACCGGATTCTGAGGCCGAAAGGGAAACTGATTGTCCGGGACAATTCTGAAATGATACTTGAACTGGAGAAAATAGCTCGATCGCTACACTGGAAAGTGAAATTTACTTTCTCAAAGGACGATGAAGGATTGCTTTGTGTAGAGAAGACACAATGGCGCCCAACACAGACAGAGACTATAATGTCAGCCATCGCATAGTTAGTAGTTACACTACTTGTTGATTGCCAACAAAGGCTAATCATCTTCAAGTTAGGTATACTGCATTTCCACTTCATTATTGAGGATGCATGTTTAGTAGATTCACACTTACACATCATATTATTATTATTATTATTATTTCATGCGTATAATTGTTTCCAGTTTAGAGAATGTTTTATGTTCATTTTGCACGCTGTAGACTTAATCTGTTGGAGTTGCTTTAAAGTATAAATATGAATGGAAGAAGGCAGTAATGCCTTGATTGCTAAGAGTATGATGACAATTATATACTCTATGATTTATCTTTTCTACCATGCAATGAGTTTAGTATTTGTTTTAATTTTTAAAACTCCTTCATATCTCAGGAATGGGATGTTATAAGTGTTTATTTTTTTTTAATCATGACGGATTATTATTATTATTATTTTTTGTAGAAAAAATTAAAATATTTAAAGTAAAAAAAATGCTTGACGACTGCTGCCGCGTCTTTTTTCTGTTCATCTATACTTTCTCAACGTGTTGAAATACAAAGAGGTTCAATTTCGCCTCCACAAAAGCTCAGTCTCATTACCTTCCATATGAGAGTCACTACATGTCATCTGAGCACAAGGGAGCACAAGGTGTTTGGCACAGCGAATTTTTTTTTAAATATAAATTAATTTTTAATCTATCTATATTATATAATATAAATTAATTTTAATCTATCTATATTATATATAAAAATAATATTCTCCTCCCAAATTTTTCCGCCCAAACTTAGTGGCATTTTAGTAAAATCATTTATTTTATTCATTTATTCATAAATTATTTATTAATTATCCATATATATTTATTCATAAAATCAATCAGTCAACTGCTAAGAACATACCAAATTCATACCCCAATTTCATTCACCTATAATTGATTAATTATTCATATATATTTATGGTAATATGATAATATTGTTAATATTAATTGGTGATTGGTGATATATTCATAATATATACTATATATTCGTAAATACATATATTATTCTTAATCAAATCAAATCATGTTTTGTTATGTTTAAGATATTGCATTATCTACCATCCATTATATTATAATATTATAATATATTTTCATATATTTTATAATTAGAATATATTTTGAAATGACATTTAAAAATTAAGAAAAAAATATATTCCAAATCTATATGTATAAAATATATTATTTTATATTACTATAATATAATTATAATTATAATATTATAATATTATAAAATTATTTTGTAACATCCATACTATTATTTTGTAACCTCCATTTTATAATATATTTATATATATTTTATACGTATAGATTAGAATATATTTTGAAATGGTAATTTTGTATTATTATGGTAGAATAATATTATTTTAAAATTTCATAGCATAACATATTGTTATTTAACTAGATCATTATGCTAAAACTGAAGTTGTAAGCTTCCAACGTATTATCTCATATTAATTATCATTTAAAAATTAGGAAAAATATATTCTAATGTATATGTATATGGAGGTTAAAAAAATATGTAGTATGGAGGTCAATAATTTAGAATGCACAGAGGATTAAAAATTTCATTTAGAATTAGTAATTAAAAATGTTAAGTAATTAATTATACTTTCCTTTTTGAAAAATTAACAAATTTATAATTCTCACCATTTCTACCTATAGATACAATGGATTGTTGATTTTGAAAGTCATAATTCTTCAATTTGCACTGTCTGTCTCTTCTTCCCATTCTCTGTGAAATCATATCTTGGCGGCTCTCTTATTTTCTTCTTCCACCGCCCTGTAAATATAATGGATTGGTGTTGCATCCATTATAATATCGATTACAATATCATTTTACAATATCGATTTTATGATAATTATTATTTGTTGTAGCACAAGATTGCTTTTGTTTTAATACTTTAACATTAGTCTCAATGTTTATACTTCGATTTATGTATGTGTATGAAATATTTGTCGCAGTATGAACACATGATGCTGCTGGAGTTGCTAAACAAGGGTTATCTGGAGCCGGAGAAGAAGATATGCAAAAGAGTCGGTGACAACCAGAAGAAATGAGGGGTTTGACAGGTGATGTTTTTTGAAATCAATAAAAGAATAGCATACTTTTTAATTGTAAAATTCAATGTTTTCTTAGAACATTTATGTATTTGATTTTGAAGTAATTATTAAAGTCTTTTATCAATTTACCTTACGATATTGTATGGCATATATATATATATATATATATATGCTTTCCTCCTTATTTTCTTCTTCTTCTTGACTTTTTTTTATCACTTTTATTAATACCTAATAATAATTATCATAAATACTTATTAATAAATGTAAATTTATATTATATAATTATATAAATTATTATTAATTATTAAAGAAAATATAATTTATGTGTACTATCTTAATTATATCTTAATTATAAAAGTTCTACCTAATAATTTTAATAATAATTAATATAATTATCTATTCTTTTATATGCTTACAGAATAATTTGTATTAAATTAGTTTGTTAATTAAATTGTTACAAGTATTACCATATAACTTTTATTTTATACACGGTGATACCAAAAAATTATTTTGTAATACCATACGTAAGATTACCATACATATTTGTACATGGTAATATTTATATACACACGAATATCAACATGCATAAAATCATCTTCTATTAGTAGACAATTAAATCAATATATGAGATATTATTGGAATTGAAATAGCTAGCTAGAAGTTTTCTACGTGCAATAATTGTAATATCTATTAATTATATTTGGTAAGAACATACTAAGGAATTTACTGTAAATTAATTATAATTGGTAAAAAATGTTAATACAAGCAACTTTGAAATAGCTATGGGAATATAATATCTACGGAATTGAAATATCTATGGAATTGAATTTTAATACACAAAAGAGAAATGACGACGAAGATGCGAAGGAGGAGCTTTAGTCATTGGTCACTGTTGCCAAAATTCTCCCCATAGGGACTCAAGTGTTTGGCCGTTTGACGATGACTAAGAGTTGATAACATCCTCTAGGAGATTTTAAAACATCTAAAGTTTTGTTTGTTGAATATTCTAAAGGTGGTTCTGTTCAAGTCTGTTGAATATTCTAATTTTGTAGTCTATCACTCTGTCACATCCTAAAAATAAAAAAAAATAAAATTAGTAGTTCATTAACAATACCCGTAAATTCATGTATATTTTTTCTATTCAACATACCTATATCATTCACTTATAATATTATATCCTGTAAATTCATATGTATTATTATACGTGCAAATTCATATGTATTATTATGGTAATAATACTCTATTATGTATGCTAATCTATAATATATAAAAAAGTAAAATCCTCCTATTTCATTTTCTCGCCCAAACTTTTGTAGTCAATTAATTAAATATTTTATTTGTCAAATAATTAATAAAGCTTATTTGGTAAGAAAATGTAAAGTGGAATTAACTAATATCTATTAATTGGTAATATTGTTTCTATATTCACGTATCAATACTATTAATAAAAGTAAAATCCTCTCCTTCACACTTTTCGCACAAATTAATATTATTAATTAATTGGTAAAAAAATTAATAAACTTTAATTCTTAATAACATTTTATTTACCAAATTCTGAGAATAATTAAACCATTATAATTGTGAGAATAATGGAAAAAGTTAATTACACTTTCCTTTTAAAAACTTTAAATTATTTAAACTTTAAAAAATTAATTAAACATGGAGGAGGAAGAAAAAACTAAATGCGATATGGTGAAAATGAATATAAAAATATACTTAATGTATAAAAGTATAATTGCACATATATTAGTGTAATTGACTAATAATAATTGTCTAATAATTATTATGGTAATTAAACTAAACATTGGTCATTGAATTTATTTTTATAATAATTATAATTAAATTATTTCTCATTTTTTTAATATTTATTTTAGTAATAATATAATTACATAAGTCATATTACATATCGATCTTTTTAAGATAATTGTAGACAAACAAGTCATATATTATTCAATTAATTGAGTAATACTTTTGCACTAATCTTATAATCAAATAAATGTACACGTTCAATATTAAAAATTTTTATAATTTCATCTTTATTTTTATTATTTAAATATATATTAAAAAATTTATCCGTGAATCGTATGGGTAATTGAACAATTATTTGCTTTAATTCAAACAAGGAAAACATCAAATAACATAATCGATCCAACCAATTTCATCAATTGCGCTATAGAATATTCGATGTTATAGTTTATATAATTGTATATCGATCCAAATATTCTTAAAATATTATTAAAAATCCATTCCGTGCAACGCACGGACGAAAATAATAATAATAATAATAATAATAATAATAATAATAATAATAATAATAATAATAATTGATATGGTTAATTCTCCCATATACACGCGAGTATCCAGAATATGCAGAAGAATTGTATGTAAAGCATGTGTAGATCATAAATTTGGCTTTCAATCTATCTCCTTCATTGATTAATCTTAAATATTTAGAAAGAAGGGAGAGTTAGGCCTTTTGGGGTCTTTCTAGAGAGAGTAGAGTGGAAAAAAGTCCTCTTCAACTAGGACTAGAGTTCCTTTTACAGGCCAATACTGTACTCGTATACCGAAATACGTATAACGTACTTAGGGCCATATACTCGGGGTATATTCCCTATCAAGTAGCCCCAGTCCATGCTCTGATGTCGAGTCAATGAGGAAGGTTTCGGGCTGGAAGACTGGCCTTACGAACCGCGACTTACGCTAATTGCTAGTTAAAAACCTCGGGCTTTACGAATCGTGACTTATGCTAATTGCCTAGTTAAAAACCTCAGGCTAAGAAAAAACCCAATGGGAAAAAATCATAGCCAAGGAAAGAAGAACACAACTTTAAGCGCCAAATAAGAAGAATTCGGGCTGAAAAAAGTGGCCGTATAGTATGTGACTTATGCCGGTTGCCTCGTTAAAAACCTTAAGCCAAAGAAAAAATCCAATAGGAAAAAATCTTAGCTAAGGAAAAAAGTGCACAACCCTAAGCACGGTCTTTTAGACTACAAGGGTCGTCCGAACTCAACTACGGTAATAATATATTTACTACTAATATATTACAATATTTATATTACGTAATATTTATCCTCTATTTTGACCCGCTTCCATATAGATGGTACATATTTTGTTTACATTTTTTTTAAATTTCCGTATATATGGTAGAAAACAGAAATGGAAATTAAGAGTATTTTGATTCTTATTATATTTTCAGCCATTATTCAATTCGATACGCTAGGGGATCACAAACTAATATAAGTAATTCATAATATAAGCAATTGATATATATGCTAGGGGCTGACCACCATTACCCAAAATTGAAATTGGTGTAATATTTGATACTCTTATAATTGATTAATTATATTCATAAATACTAATATTTAATATATAATGATAATAATTTTAGTATCCCGTTAAAGAAAAATAATTAATTTGCATAGTGAAGAGTAAATTTTTTTGATAAAAGAGAGGGGGACACCCAAAAGCTAGAAGCTTCCGCTTCGATGTACTCTGGCGGATAGCCGCCTATGGAACTTCGCACCCAACTGTTCTTCCCGGATCAGGTCCCGCAGCCCAGTTGGAGCTTGTTCTACAACCTTGAGACCCAGTGGTAAGGAGAGCGCTTGTTTCGCAAGAATATCAGCAACAACATTCTGTTCTCTGTACACATGCTCATACCTAATGTTCTCGAACTTTGTAATGAGGCCGATACACCGAGCAATAATGTTGTTGGGGGTGTTCCGTCTGTCCCCCTGACCCCAAAGGCTTTCAATCGTCTTTTTGGAGTCACTCTCCACCGTGATGTTTTGGATTCCCATGCGCATGGCCATGTCTAGACCTTGCAGCACGCCCCAAGCTTCTGCATCGTCAACCGTGCATTGTCCAATGTTGCGCATGAAGCCCTTTATCCACCGCCCGTGATGATCTCTGAGAATTCCCCCGCATGCAGTCGCTCCAGTATCACCCGCCCTGCTTCCATCCACATTGATTTTGAACCATCCTACAATCGGCTTCTTCCATTGGACCATCAGCTCTTCGTGCTGTCTGATATGAGATCGCATCACCTTCTGTTTAGAGAAGGCAAGATCTATCTCCGCCTCTTTATTCTTGAGCCAGAAAAGCTTGTGATCCATAGTGTAGCTTTGTTTGTTAAACACCTCCTCGTTCCGCCACCGCCATAACCACCACATTCGAATCGCAAACTTCGTAGGCCAATCTCGAACGAGCCCCATTCGTCGGTCACCAGAAATGTTCACCGCGAGCCAGTCGCTCCAATTCAGGTTGTCCAACTTAGTCATGGTTGCATTTCCAACTGCTGCCTCCCAAATGGGCCTTGCCGCCTGGCATCGCCGGAAAAGATGGTCACTGGTCTCCGTTTGCCCTGCACATAAAACACAGTAGTCATTTGAGGTTAAACCCCTTCTAGCACGTTCCGCATTTGTTAACATGCTAATTCTCATCGGCACACGTAGGCGCCATATCAGTTTCCAGTCGACCGTTTCGGGGGTCTGTTCGGACGCTACCATTGCCGTATACGCTGATCGAATGGAGAAATCGCCACTATCTTCCAAACTCCATCCGACACCATCCTCATCCTGCCCGTCCTCCGCTAAGACATAACTAGCAAGCCTGCTCTTCGTGTTGTTTGGTATCAAATTCCCAATACGTTCCCAACTCCAGCCTCGACCTTCCTCCCAGTATTCCCTAACAGTTGCATACAACTCAGGTAGACTCAAAGGTTCCCGCAGCTGGGCGTTCAGAGGTTGACTCCCAAGCCATTTATCCATCCAGAATTTAGTCGTTCGGCCATTTCGAACAACCTTAGAAGTGCTAGCCTCCACAAAGGGCTCAGCCGATTCAATACCTTTCCAAGCGTTGGACCTGCTTCGTTTTACGCCGAGGTTAGGCCTATTATATTTGGTCAAAAGAGTTCGAGCCCAAAGACTCTCCTTCTCGGTCCGGAGACGCCAGCCCAACTTCGCTATACACGCCCTATTCATAACTTGTAGCCGACGAATGCCAAGGCCACCGTCAACTTTACCACGCGTGATCGTGTTCCAATTTACTAGGTGGAGCCTCTTCACATCGGATTCGGTGCCACCCCATATGAAGCGCCTGATCTTCTTTTCTATGTCGTGACAGATCCCTGTTGGAAGTACGATAGTCTGCATGGTGTAGAACGGAATTGCAGTTAAGACTGACTTAGCTAAAGTAACTCTCCCCGCCAATGAGAGCAGTGAAGCCTTCCAACCTGCCAATCTTGCATTAACCCTTTCAATGAGGGCGTCAAACGTCTGACAAGTCACGCAACCATGAATTGACGGAACGCCAAGGTATTTACCCAGGTCTGTAGTCTGTTCGATGTTGAGCCTAGATGCGATTTCTTTAGCGATGTCCGGGTTAGTGTTCTTAGAAAAGAACACTTGAGACTTGCCGTAGCTGATCCGCTGACCCGAGGCCGCACAGAATCTGTTCAATTGATCCTTGATCACCTCAACCTGTTGTGTAGATGCTTCGGAGAACAGGACCATGTCGTCCGCGAAGCACAAATGGGAAAGCGTCGGGCCGTCGTGAACTAATTTGATTCCTTTCCACCTGCCCGCGGCAACCTCCCGCGAGATCATCTGGCTGAGCTTCTCTAGGCAGAGTACGAATAAAGCCGGAGACATGGCGTCCCCCTGACGAATTCCCCTCTCCGGAGTAAACTGTTGCAATTGTTCCCCATTCCAAAGGATCGCCATTCTGGGGGATTCGACGCACTGCATGATAATGTTTACCCATCTGGCTTCAAAACCGATCTCCATCAACGTGCTTCGTATGAAACCCCACGACAAACGATCATAGGCTTTCTCGAGGTCCAGTTTGATGGCCATGAAACCGGTTGTACCCTTTTTTATCCTCATGGTGTGCATAACCTCGCAATAGATGAGGACGTTATCTGTGATCTGTCGAACGAGCTTTGAAAGGGTAAATACAATGGGATAGAGAGTGTAATAATAAGTATATTGAATGACATAACTTTATTTTTTTGTAATGAAACAGAATAATAAATACAGAATATATTCATTCTTAAATGGTGTCTATTAAAAATATCAATAAATAAAATAGGATAAGGAATGAAAATCAATTTTAAGGAAATATATTTAATATTTAATAATTTTATAATATTTAATATTTTATAAATTTAGTGTATAGTAATAAAATAATTAATCTATCTATTCTTTTAATTCTATTCTATGAATATTAATTCTATTCTCTTATTATTAACTATTAATTATTAATCTATCTATTTGTTTTCAATTAATAAAAGTAAAATCCTGCTCTTCAACTTTAATAGTATAGATAATTGGTAAGAAAATGTAATATGAAAATTAACTAATATCTATTAATTGGTAATATTATTTTCAATTTCACAAATTATACCTAATTCATACAGTGGACATATATATATATATATATATATATATATATATATATATATATATAATAATTTATATATACACTAATTGATATTCATGATAATAATTTTTTTTCCCCGAAAAGTATAATATTAGCGTATACGGTAATGGATATTCATGGTAAGTTGGTCATTTTTTTTTTTTTACTATTTACTGTATATGGTAAGAATATATTTACTAATATATTACAATATTTATATTACATAATAATTATCCTCTATTTTAACCAACTTTCATATAGAGGGTATATATTTTGTTTTCATTGTTTATTTTCGTATATATGGTAGAAAACAGGAATGGAAATCAAGAGTACTTGGATGCTTATTATATTTTCAGCCATTATTCAATTCTATATGCTAGAGGATCAATAACTAATATAAGCAATTGATATATATGCTAGGGGCTCACGACCATTACCCAAAATTGAAATTGACGTAATATTTAATAATCTTATAATTGATTAATTATCTATACTATTAATATAAGTAAAATCCTCATCTTTAACGTTCTCGCCCAAATAGTTTCTTATTATTAATTAATCGGTAAAAGAATTAATAAAGCTTAATTGGTAACAAAATGTTATATGAAAATTAACTAATATCTATTGAATTGATACCAAAAAGTAAATTAAATATGTAATTAAAATGGAAAAATGGTTACCAAACCTGCCAAATGAATTGTGAAAATAATGGAATCAATTTTACATAATAATTGGTAATATTACTTGGAAATTCTACGTAATAATAATAGTTTTTGAATAGTTATTCTGTGTAATGAATTGTTGTGAAAATAATGGATACAATTTTGCGTAATAATTGGAAATATTCCTTAGAAATTCTACGTAATTTTATAAGAATATAATGATTTATTAATTATTATTTACACCAATAATAATAATAATAATAATTCAAATACTGATATATATCTATACTATATACAATTAATAAAAATGTCCTCGAAATAGCAGCGGATTTTAGACCTATTACCCTATTGAATGTGGCTTTCAAAGTAGTTTCTAAGGTCCTGGACAACAGATTAAGACCAGTTATGTGCAAGATCATTGGCCCTCGTCAAAATAGCTTTCTCCCGGGTCGCTCTACCATAGATAACGTGATTTTGACCCAAGAGATCATCTATTCCATGAATAGGAAGAAAGGGAAAAAAGGGTTTATGATTGTCAAAGTGGACCTCCAAAAGGCCTACGACAACGTGTCTTGGTCATTCCTTGATAATACCCTGGAAGGTTTTGGATTCCCAAGAACCTTGATTGATCTTATTATGTTCTCCCTTAGGGAAAGTGATATCTCCATTCTCTAGAACGGGGGCCGACTCCTAGCCTTCAGGACGGGCCTCCGCCTCCGCCAAGGGGATCCTTTGGCTCCATACCTTTTTTAGCCTTGTGATGGAGAGACTCGCTAATCTTATTCAGAACAAAGTCAATGCTGGTAACTGGAAACCTATCCATATTTCGAGAGGAGGGATAGGTATTTCTCACATTTTCTTTGTAGATGACCTCATGCTCTTTGGAGAAGCATCCGAAAGATAGGCAACAATCATTCTCGACTGCCTCAATGAATTCAGCTTAGCATCAGGTCTTAAGGTTAACCTCGCTAAGTTCCTCATCTATTGTTCTCCCAATTTAAATGCAAGGCTCAAAACGCGTATTGGGGATGTCACCGGTTGCCCCCCACCTTGGATCTTACCTTGGGATCCCGATGCTTCATAAAAGGGTTTTTAAGAACACATTCATGATGGTTCTTGACAAAATGCAAAGGAAGTTGTCAGCATGGAAAGCGAATTCTCTGAGTATGGCGGGAAGAAGAACCTTGGTGTAGGCTTCGCTAGCTACAGTACCAACATATTCCATGCAAGTTATGGCATTCCCGGTAATTACTTGTAATGAAATTGATAAAATTTGCAGGAATTTATTGTGGGGGCACGATGAAAGCACTAGAAAGATCCACACAGTTAACTGGTTCGACATCTGTAAGCCCCGGGAGATGGGTGGTGGGGCTGAGAAAAGCTCACAAGTTTAACCAAGCTTTCCTTACGAAGCTGGCATGGCAAATCTTCTCTAACCACGACAAATTATAGGTCAAAGTTCTCCGTGACAAATATGTTAAAGAAGCCAATTTTCTCCACTTGCCAACTGGTATGAATGAATCATGGGGATGGCGGAGCATTATTAAAGGACGAGACATCTTGGTGGACAGACTAAAATGGAAGATCAGAAATGGTTACTCCATTGACTTCTGGCCCGACTGGTGGACGGGTAATGGTCCTCTCATCACTACCATTCAAAACGATACACCAGTGGCCACTAACCACGTCAAAGTGAGTAGCTTCATTACTGAACATAAGAATTGGAACATCCAGACTCTAGAGCAAATTCTCTCGGCCAGCTCGATTATGGACATTAGGGCAGTGCTGATCCCCCCACCAGTATTCAGAACGACAAACTCGTCTGGCCGCATTCTGAATCAGGTATGGTATCAGTTTCTTCTACGTTCTCATTTATTGCAGGTCACGATATGATGGAGACTTCACATGCGTGGATTTGGCGGGCCAAATGTGTGGAAAAAGTTAAGCTCTTTTTATGGAAAATTACTACCAATGGGCTGCTGGTGAATTCAGATAAAAGGAGGCGCAGATTAACGGTGTTTGCGGACTATCCAAGATGCGCCTAGGAAGAAGAATCACTTGATCACCTGTTTAAATGCTGTGAGTTCGCCTTAAACTGTTGGAATCTCACGGCTCCGCCACCGGGTGTGTCAACGAGTTCTCACCTCCCAATCAACCAGTGGATTGAACAAGGCTGTACGAGTAATCTTCAGTGTGGCCTGGGAATTCGATGGAAGGTTATTTTCCCGTGCATTCTTTGGAACCTATGGAAAGCTAGGAATAACGTCTCCTTCAATAACATCCACCTCCCGACAAGTGAAGTAATAAAAAGCGTTGAGAGAGATGCTAACGAGGCGCTGCGCTATCTTCTCAACTGTAACGACCCTCTTTCAAGCAAGTAGATATGGGCTGCGTGGTCACCTCCTCGTCCTGATGTCGTTAAATTAAACACGGATGGGGCAAGAAAAACAAGTTCGGGATTGGCCAGTGCAGGAGGGCTTTTCCGTGACCATTGCAGTAGATGGATCGTTAGCTTCTCTTCAAAAATTGGTAACACAAACAGCTTCATTGTTGAGCTCTGGGTCTTCGGGAAGGACTCTTAAATGCTAAGAACCGTGGCTTTGAAAAGGTTTTCGTCGAGACCGATTCCGACGCTGTGGTTCTTACTCTTGGCAAAGACCTGAATACTTCGTTGGATGCTAACACGTTGATCTCAGACTGTAAAGCTCTCATGGAGTCCTTCTACTCAATTAGTATCTCCTACGTGTTTCGTGAAGGAAATCAATGCGCGGACTACTTAGCAAATCCAAGTAAATCATGTTTGGTTTTGGATTGAAACAAAAGTATTTTTGGTGTTTTGAATTAATGGGAAAACAAGACTAAAACTAGGTTTGAATTCTATTAGGAAAGGTGGGTTAGACTAGGTGTATTACTCTATTGATGCATTTGACATAAAATTGGGGAATGAACATTAATCCTAGGTTCTTGAGGCAAGCACAAAGGAATCCAAGTTTCCACAAGGATTAGAACAAAGGTTGCCCCATTTCCATGGTGTATCAACATAAATTCTTTAAGAACAAAAACTATTTAAGCCCCAACCTACCCCTATTTCCATAGAAGGGAAATTGGGTTTGAGATTGGGAATGCTCAAATCTTCCATTCAATTCCTATTGAGATGGAAGATTTTCCAAAGACAAACAACAATCATTGCGCATTAATCATTGAAAGATAGAAATAAACCCAATTCAAATTCAAGAACCCTAAATGGGTGTTCATCCCCTTTATGCAATAGTCACATAACAAGCATCAATAGAAATAATAAACACCTAATCTAACCCATATAAGGGACTACTCACTCATTTCTAAGGTAAGAATAACAATAATAAGCAAAGAAATCATAAATGCTCAATAAATGTAAAGAAGAGAAGAGATGAAGAAATATACCACTTTTGATATTAAATGAAGGGGAAGAGTTGGTGAAATCCACTCCAAATCTTCAATACAAGCTCCAAATTGTGTTCTCTAATGTAAATCTAAGCTAATCTAGGCTAATAAGTGCTAAGGAAATGAGGAAAAATCGTTCTAAGCTCTCTAGGGTTCGGAATTCCTCAAAATGCAGAAAATAGCTTTTAAACTGTGCAGGGCCCGCGACATTTGGCCTAGCATCCGGCCGGATGCCTGGGCGAATTCGGCGATGGGACGTCCGGCCGGATGCTAGGCCGCATGTGTTCAAATTTCCAGCTTTCCTTCCGCTTCGCGTCCCGCTACTCCGATCATCTTTTAGTGAAATCTAGGCCTCCAAAGTTGTTCCATTATGCTCCAAGAAGCCTCCTATTGACTCGTTGTGACCTATTTTATCTAGAAACGTCAAACCACACAAAAAAATAATAGATTCCACTCAAAGTAAAGCATTTTGTAATAAAAAAATGGTTAAAGTATGGGGTAATGATATCAACTCCCCTACACTAGAACTTTTGCTTGTCCTTAAACAAAGACAAAGAATAATCACCACCAAGCAATGAACACTTATCTTGCTTCCTTCCTGTACAACCAAACATCCACAAGCAACTCATGACAACCCAACTTCTTTCAAGAATCATCTCGGCCTCGCAAACGAGTTTTTTTCTCGAGCCAATAGCCAAGCGCCATTATTAGAGAGCGTGAGGACCTTGCGTGCACAAGCGCTTTGTTAAGATTATGCAAAACACGGCTCAAAATGAGATCCCATAAGCTTTCACTTCTTACTCCCATTAGATCTACCTTCGGAGTGCATGAAATGATCAACTAGGTCTTTATTTGGCTTGTAATGGGGCTAAAGGGTAATAAAGGGTTAACAAGGAAGGGGTATGGAAGATAAACAAAAATGAGAGAATTTCGCACCTAAACACAAACTAATTTAGAAGAAACGTGACAATTATGAAAATGGAGCAAACTACACAAGAAAGCAAAACAACACTCTAGAATTGAGGGGTAAGGATAAAACTTTCCCTATAAAGATGAGGAACTTTCACTTTTATTCAATCAACTCTTTTTCTTTTCACTTTCAAGATTTTGATTATCTTTTTCAAATTTTTTCAAAGATTCTTTTTTTTTTCTACTTTTCAAGACATGACTTTTCCAACATAACCAATATCTCAATATATTTACAAAAGACTCCCACACTAAAATAAAACTATCTAAAGTGATACTAATGACAATGAGCTCCAAAAGAAAAGTCTCTCCTAGACTAAGGAATAAGTGCTACATTCTCCCAAAGGGTAGAAGGGAAACATTTAGGCTAAGGGCTAAGGGTTAATTGATGAGTGTTCACACAAAGAAAAACAATCAAACTTGGGGACAAGTGCAAAACACTTTATTTCAAGAACAAAAGACTCAAAAAGGGTCACAAGGGATAAACAATGTAGGTGGATAGGCTAAAAGGCTAGGGTTAAACAAAAATAGCCTAAGATCATTTCAAATCATGCAATTCCTAGAGTTTCACATTGGGGAGTATTGAGGCAAGGTCAAGCAAAACAAATGTCACCGGAATCTCACATAAGCCGTCACTAGCCAAGCATATAACACACAAGGTCAATTTATTCATTTATTAAAAGGTTAACAAGGCTATTGGCAAGAGACTAGATCAATCAAAAGTTTGGTTTCGAATCATCAATTCACAAGTTGAGTTTCACAAGCACCACCAATTCAATCCACAAACCCACAAAAAAGGAAGTGATTACGTATTCACACAAGGAAAGCAAATTACTCAAGAACTATGTACCTTGAATCATCCAAGCAAAACTAAACAAAATTTTTTATATACAGTCCAAAATTCGGACCACAAATTGATCCCCCCCATACTAAAATCAGACATCGTCCTCGATGGACTAACAACGAAGCAACATGGGGGAAAGATCAAATCAACTAAACCAAAAATTTAAATAAACAAAAAGTGAGAACTTAAAAATTCAATTTGGATGCTCAAAAGGGGTGGGGAGAGAGAGAGAGAGAGAGAGAGAGAGAGAGAGAGAGAGATTTGAGAGTAGAGGGGGCTAGGGTTGAGTTGGGAAAAAGGGGAAGAAGAAAGATTTTTTTTAGAGCAACCGGCCTAGCATCCGGCCGGATGCCAGGCTTCTAGAAAGCTGTTTTCGCACTGTAAATATGTATAAAACCTTCGGCCTACCATCCGGCCAGATGCTAGGCCGGATGGTGCTCTCTCCAAAAGTGAAAAAAAATTGTGTTGTTCCAAAAGCTATGATTTCATCACCAATTCATCCCCAAACAACTTCTAAGAAATTTAGCACTTCAACAATTCAATTTCATTCAAATTCCCATCTCTCCCAACACTCTTCAATGCATTTAGGATCAATCCACACTCAAGTTTTTCAACTTAAACCACCCAAAAGCAATCAAATTTTTCCCACCAATGCAATGCAATATTCAAGATCATGAAATGCAAGGGATATATGCTAACATTGGACAAGTTCTAACTCTTAAAAACAAAAAGGAATCAAGTAAAGACATGGAAAATAAATGCACGGAATTTAAATTGCAAGAAAGGAAAGATAACATGGGGTGCCTCCCATGAAGCGCTAAATTTAACGTCGCTAGCTCGACTCGACCTTATTTTCATCAAGTTCCGGTGGGAATGAAATGGGATTGAGGCCTTGCAAGCCTTAAGAGATCTCTCATGAACTTCTTGTAAAATGAGGAATGACCATTTGAACTTTTCACATCTTTTGCCACGGTTGAGGTTGGCACTTTCAATGGAACTTCAATTTCATCATGATTTCCTTGCAATTTAGGTTGACACTTTCAATGGAACTTCAATTTCATCATGATTTCCTTGCAATTTTTCAACATTTTTCTCCTTGATTTCAATCACCTTGCACTCATCAACATAAGATGGTTGATGTTTGGCCATATTAAAGATATCAAACTCGATTATGTTCTCGGACACCTCCATTACCAACTTGCCCCTCTTCACATCAATTATAGCACCCGTATTTGCTAGAAAAGGTCTACCAAGGATTATGGTAACCTTGGCATCCTCCTCTATTTAAGCCCCAACCTACCCCTATTTCCATAGAAGGGAAATTGGGTTTGAGATTGGGAATGCTCAAATCTTCCATTCAATTCCTATTGAGATGGAAGATTTTCCAAAGACAAACAACAATCATTGCGCATTAATCATTGAAAGATAGAAATAAACCCAATTCAAACTCAAGAACCCTAAATGGGTGTTCATCCCCTTTATGCAATAATCACATAACAAGCATCAATAGAAATAATAAACACCTAATCTAACCCATATAAGGGACTACTCACTCATTTCTAAGGTAAGAATAACAATAATAAGCAAAGAAATCATAAATGCTCAATAAATGTAAAGAAGAGAAGAGATGAAGAAATAGACCACTTTTGATATTAAATGAAGGGGAAGAGTTGGTGAAATCCACTCCAAATCTTCAATACAAGCTCCAAATTGTGTTCTCTAATGTAAATCTAAGCTAATCTAGGCTAATAAGTGCTAAGGAAATGAGGAAAAATCGTTCTAAGCTCTCTAGGGTTCGGAATTCCTCAAAATGCAGAAAATAGCTTTTAAAATGTGCAGGGCCCGCGACATTTGGCCTAGCATCCGGCCGGATGCCTGGGCGAATTCGGCGATGGGACGTCCGGCTGGATGCTAGGCCGCATGTGTTCAAATTTTCAGCTTTCCTTCCGCTTCGCGTCCCGCTACTCCGATCATCTTTTAGTGAAATCTAGGCCTCCAAAGTTGTTCCATTATGCTCCAAGAAGCCTCCTATTTATTCGCTGTGACCTATTTTATCTAGAAACATCAAACCACACAAACAAATAATAGATTACACTCAACTAAATCATTTTGTAATAAAAAATGGTTAAAGTATGGGGTAAAAAGGGGTAAAGAATCAAAGGTATCATATATATATATATATATATATATATAGATTTTGGTTCAAATGCGGCCGTGCTCTCCCGTGCGGCTGTGCCATCACGCACCACTCAATGTTACGAAATACATCACTCAATGTTAAGAAATACACCACAATGAAACACAATGAAACACACCACAATGTTAAGAAACACACCACAGTGCATATTTGTGTGGTGTGTTTCTTAACATTGAGTGGTGTATTTCGTAACATTGAGTGGTGTTAACCGCACGGCCGCACGGGAGAGCACGGCCACACCTGAACATGACCCATATATATATATATATATATATATATATATATATATATATATAGTCTTCATCTCATTAGTGAATGGACATTATTTCCCTAATAAAGGTAAGAAATTGTCCGCATGAGCAGCTTAACTGGTCACATGGGTGAAGTTTGGGAGGAAAGGTAAGAAATTTAACTTTTAAAATATTTTAATAGGTGCTCATAACTCAATAAATTTTGCTAGGATTGATAACACATAAAATGCACACACTTGATCACATACTTAATATTTAAAACTTTTTTTGTCCTAAGTATTTTTGTACTAATTAAATGATTTAATTCCTTGCATTTTAAATAGTTAATTGACTAATATTTATTTGAATGATTTTAATTTAGAAAATATTTTCAGGAGATGGAAGAATGCATGATTCAAGATTGATGATTAAGTAAATTCAGATATTGAAGAATAATTTAAAGTTAATAATCAAGCAAAGTAGGGTGAACATTAAATATCAATATTAAAATCTCAAATTCTATACTTAGGGTATGTTTGGTTTATGGGTTTACACACTAGGAATGAGAATCAAAATCATAGTTTGTGTTTGGTTGGCAACTTTTTAAAATACAACCATGAAATTTGATTATCACTTCAATTAAAAACCTCATTCCCTAATTCAAAAAGTTATCATTCCGTCTTATTGATAATATGATTTTTAAGTTTGGATTAGTACTTTTAGATTTTTGTTTTGATTTTTTGTGTGTGTTTATATTGGTGCTTTGGATGTCATTACATTAGGATAAATTGTTTTGATTTTTTGTTTTTGTATTTTTAAAACCTTTATTCCCATTATAGGGTCATACATAACCAAACATCAATATTGGTAATTATTCCAATTCTACCCTACTACCAAACATGCAAAATACTTTCGCCAAAACTCATACCATTGCCAAGTATTTGATTTTCCCATTCCGGTTCCGATTTCATGTGCGAACCAAACACACCCTTAGTATTAATATTTTGTCTTTTTAAAAATAAGAAATTAAGTTTAGTATATGTATTATAATAATAAAAATTTAATGCAAAATACGTAAACATATAAATTGACAAGTATTTTCTATGCGCGATGCACAATATTAATACTCTATATTAAAATCTTAGATTTATTTACATTTTAGATATTTATATAATAATAATAATAATAATAATAATAATAATAATAATAATAATAATAATAATTATAATAATAATAATAATAATAATAATAATAATAATAATAATAATGTAAACCAACTTTATAAATTTGATATTTATACTGTAGGAAATGACTTATATAGTACTCTAATATATAATGTCTATAATTTTTTACCATTGAAGAAGATAAGAAAATATATGGTGGATGCATAGTGCGGCAACAATAGTTAGTTGGAGAAGATAACCGAAGTTAGAACGGTAGGGATATTTTTTATCAAAATATTATATACTACAACACTTATAACATAATGTATAAAAAAAACGAACATAAATGAAGACTATAACTTTCATTCACACTTATTAGATTTTAGATTAGATTAGATTAGATTAGATGTTGAAAATATTGTATGTTTTGTTGACACTTGACAATGTTGAACATTTATTTGTTAATAATTATCAAGGGAAAAAATAAAAATAATTTTTAATCAATATATAATAATTTATAATTTATAATTCTATAAAATTTGAAAATTTACCGTAGTTCAAATAAATAAAGGTTAAATACAAAAGAATTAAAATATTCAATAAAATGAAACTAATTTTTTTTTAGTACTATGCAGCAACAGTATTAGAGTCAATACCCAGCAACTTGGTGAAACTAATTAATCTTCAATTAAACATATTTACATTTTTTTGTGATTTTATTTTCTTGCCCTTGCTCACAATTTGTTACTCTAGAGTTAACTAAGTTATTTATATGTTGAGGTGACTTTCTTTACAATATAATAGAGTTTTTCGCAGTTTTGGTCCCTCGACTATAGTGGCACTATTAGGTTTGTACCACGAGTTTCAAACATTGCATTCCAGGTCCACGACTATTGATTTTGTAGTTAAAATAGTCCTTCCGGCCTATTATCCGGCCATTTCTCACCGGAGGTTGAATTCTACCCTTTTCATCAAGGTTAAAAATGTCTTTTACATTTGAAGCCTTCCACATTGAAATTAAAATAGGAAAAAACAAAGTAACCCTCAAGAAGACCCAATTCGATTTCCAAATACAAAACCCTAACATCTACTCTGAAGTAAATTCGAATCGATAGCATCATTGGATTGCGATTTATTGTGTCTGAAGATTCAATCTAAGTTTGAAGCTCTGAAGTTCTCCACGGTGGAAATAGAAGAATGAGTTCACGTTGGTTGAGAAGTCAGTCGCTGCAAGGTGGTAAGTTTTCAATGTCCAAAAATTTGATTTGTCTCTATATGTGTGGGTGTTTTTATGGTGTGAAGTTATGATTGTAGCTGTTTGTGGTGTTTATTGGAACTTTTCGCACTTTGTTTACATAAAAGCCATTAACGACATATTACACTGTTTTAGCTTTTTACTTTGTACTGAATGTTTAAATTAAAGTGGTCCTGCCAATGGGAGAGTATTACTTTAATATGCACTATGTTTGTTCACTTTCAACTGTAGTGCATGCCTGGAGTATTATATTCTTGTTCTTGTGTGGGGACCAGTAAATTCTTTAATTGTATTTTTTGTGAATGGGGACCATGTGTTGATGGTGTTTATTCTTTAAATATTAATTACTGTGTTAGTTATTGTCCAGTAGATGTGGACCACTGTGAAGTTGACTTTGTTTTGTTGTGCATAATTTTATTGATTATTGTATTTATAATTTAGGTGATAATGGTAGTGAAGGTGATGATGAAAGTGATGGGCAATCAGATGATTTTTCTCATAGTGATTATGAAATGGATGGTAACACATCAAATTTAGATGACTTAGAATTTGACCAAAATGTTGATTCCACAGTTGAGTTTGGTGGGGTACAAGAGAATGGTAATGGTAATGAACCAGTTGTTGTGAATAGTTGGGAGAGAAATTTAGATGAACCAAATCTATCTGATGATGCATCATTAAAGGACTCAGATAGTGATGAGGAGGGTAAGTGGCCTGTTTTTAGGGCAGCAACTGATATGGAAATGCCTCATTTTGTCTTAGGATTGACTTTTTCAAGCAAACAAGAGTTTAAGGATGCTGTCACCAACTATGCCTTTAACAATAGGAAAGATATACAAATTGTTAAGAATGACAAAGAAATATTAGTTGTTAAATGTACGCATAGTAGTTGTCCTTCACTACTACAAAAATACCTTTTAACGTCGGTTATTAAAGAAATATTAGTTGTTAAATGTACGCATAGTAGTTGTCCTTCACTACTACAAAAATACCTTTTAACGTCGGTTATTTTGGACATACGACGTCGTTTTTTTTCCGACGTAGTTCTAGCAGACGTTATAAATAAATTATAAGACGTCGGTTTTAAAAAACCGACGTCGTATATTATTTTTAATTTTTTAATAAGTACATACGACGTCAAAAAAACCGACGTCGTATGTTGTTTTAAAAAGATAGAGATACGGCGTGCTGTATCTCTTTTTTTAAAAAAATGTAGAGATAAGGCGTCGGTTTTCCGGAAAAACCGACGCTATATCTCGTTTTATTAAAAAAAATTATAATTACGACGTCGGTTTTCGAAAAAATCGACGCCGTTTCTCGTTTTAATTAAAAAAAAAGTAAAAAAGTAGCGAATCAGTATCAGCTAATGAATGAGAAACATGGGAAAGGGTATGGTGTGGGTGAACAACCTGATGCTGGTCTCCAAAATAAGTTTCAATAGCAACATAAAAAATAGAAAATGCATAACTGCCTAAAATTTAACATGAGTTTTGGAGCTAGGAATCTACACTTTGTGTACCACATGAAACATACAGGACTAAAAGGATGTGAAAGAAAAGCACAAATAAAAAACTGCATTACAAGATCAAAGTGAGAATGACATGGTGTCCTTGCCTTGCAGACAGTGAAAGCCTAGACATACTAAGCCTCCATGGAATGTTGGTCACAGATTCTTTTGATATGCCTCCACCGATGATAAGCTTCTTCTCAGACATACTAAGCCCAGGATCCTCTTTGGGAGAGCTGTATGCATGCAGAAACAAAATAAAACAAAATACTGAAGGGTCTCATACACTTGTATAAAATGCCACTGCTGTGATCATACCAACTTTTAATAGTATATGCCTTAGACCACATGTAGACTTCTAAATGCAACATTTATCAGAGAAGATGAAATAAAGTAATAAGAACATTGATGAAATAAATTAAATACAATGATATCCTTGCCTTGCACACGTAGCTTTTTTCAAATGAAAAATAAGAAAAGACAAAAAATGAAATAAACAATTAATCTAGTAAATGAGGCTCTAAAATGTTTTATGAATATTAGCTTTGATATGTATAATTCCAACCTCTAAAAGCCAATATAAAATTTCCATTATATTTGAAGAGAAAAGCTAGCAAGATTCAAGCCAAATTTCTTCTCTTTTATCTCTTGTTCTAAGTTGTACATCACACATTTATCTCCATAGATAATTTACCTTTGTGCTGTTTAACATATATCTCCAATCTGAAAGAGGGCAAATAGATGCAGCTGGGATGCTGTGACTTAAAAAAGCAATTGAATGATTATTGGGAAGGCAAAGAACAAGGAATATGCCATGTCTTTGAAGCAGAGTCCAGAAAATACACTAAAATATAAAGTTTTATGCTGAGGAAGAAGTAGAATTGTTCCAAGTCTAAGCATATCATCCAACAAAAACCGAGCAGAATACAGAGCTTAAATTGACATGAAATTTGGCAGTCCAATTTAAGATAGTAATAACTAGAAACAAACTTCTTGTAAGCTGATATGCTAATAAAATTGTGTGGTCTTACTGTCTTAGTGTCCTACTGCACATATCTCAACTACTCTAAAGCATGCCTACATTATCTGTTCTCTCTTCTTTCCATCATGTAAAATAGTGCAAGCCATCATTTAAAATTTTTAAAAATAAAAATTTAAAGCTGAAAACTGGAAGTAATTTGAATCACATACCACAACTCACTTTTCTGCAGAGAACAATGAACCATTCTCCATTTTACTTTCCAGATCCCAGCCTCTGATGAAAGAATGTTAGCAACTCATACTACCTTAAGCAATGATACTAGCAGAAGAACACAGTACCAATCCCTAACCAAGGAAAAAAAGGTCAAATACCTCTCTTTAGCTTCCTCCTTCAGCCTTTCAATATGATTTTGAATCTGATAACATGCAGCTTGGATTTCTGTATTTTACAAACAGAGCTCACTCCATTGTGTGGACAAAGAATTCAGCTCGTATGCAGTGTTTTGCTGATCAATCATCAAAGAATGCATAAAAGATCAACATATTGAGCTCAATGAAAAAATAAATTATTATGACATAAATGGTTACCTGGTGATATTTCCTTTCTCGATTTACGCTTTCAATCTCTTCATTTAACTTAACAGCCTGTGACTGCATTCTGGAACAGAATTTCATGATTCAGTCCCAAACTCAATATGAAAAGGTCTATAATGTGAACTTATCCAAATTTTCATTTGTGACTTGTATATAAAGAGTAAATCATTTCTGCAGCATCTCAGTACAACATTGAGCATCAGAAAATAGTCTAGGCTATCTTTGGAGAAAGACCTTAAACAGCAGTGAGCCTTACCTGGCTAAAAAAGCCTCCAGTCTTTGGTTGTATAGCTTCCAAGCATTGGGACCATGATTTAACATTACATCTAGATTTTCAAGCCTATATATGCAGCATTCATGTAAATAAATACACTGAGAGAACATTATAATAGCATATCATAGAACTTTCAACTTTACAATGCAAAACAAGAATTATATTCGTAACAGAAGCCTCAGTAACACATTATCACATGAGAACTAATGTGCAACTCCTTGGGAAATGCACCAATAAATTTAGAAAAATGCAGCATAGGAAGTAATAAAGGAGTTCCTTGTACATGCAGGATAAGGACATCACACTCACTTTTGGGTAATAAACAAATAAGAAAAAGAATATGTAAACCCCTTGCTTAATGAAAATAAGAATAGATGATAGAGACAATCATATGAAATTGTGGCACATTCAAGTGCTCAATAATGACATATTATTTATCCATCTCAAGTAAATTAGCCCCAAGACCAAGATACTTACTAAAATATTTATTTATTTATAAAAAAANAAAAAAACATATAGTATATAGTTAGGAACTTTGTACATAGCTTCAGGTTCCCTTTAATTCTTGTAAAAGATTGGCACAATGAGTCAATTTGTATAGAAGGGGAACAAAAGAGAATAATCAAAACAAAAACTGTAAGCGAGTGGAGAGACAAAACCACAAGCATCCTAGTGCATTTTTTTACACAGCTTAACTTAAGCTATAGCCCTAGTTCATAATGGGAAAAATAGTTAAAAGACTACAAAACCTAGTGAGATCTGCAGCATATCCAGGCCAGAAAAATCCAAAATTAATTAACAGATTGGAGGAGAAATGCGGCATATCACTAGCAAAAAACAAATATTTTGAGAGCAAGGCATTCTCACATAGACAAAACTTAGCTACACTCACACCAACAACTCTTAGGAACACACACTGCACATCTTTTCTCTCAACAGACCCCCAATTTTAATTTCTTTGTAACTCGGTTATCTTAGAAAATTCCTAAAATTTGTCAAACTCCAAAATTCAAAAATTGAAATAATAATTCAAAAAATATACAACTCACAATGTAGGTGGTTGCGGAAGTACGGCTGAGCGACGGAAAGGCGGTGCGGCTGGCGGTGGCTGGTCCGACGGCTGTAGAGAGAAGAAGACGAAGAGGAGAAGAGAAGAGTTTGGTCCGACAGCTGCGGGGCGGTGCGGATGGCGGTGACTGGTCCGACGGAAAAGAGAAGAGCGGATGGAGATGGATGGTCCGACGGAGAAGAGAAGAGCGGATGGCGGTGGGCTGTGCGCGGCTATGTGTTCTGTGAGAGACGAACTAAGGCCTGAGGGTTTATATATTTACAAAATAAACCCTTACAACGTCGGCTTTGTAGGATTTTTTAACAAATTATTAACTAATACGACGTCGGTTATATCCCAAACCGACGTCGTATCAGTTCATCAACTTTTTCCCTGCTCAAACGATGGCGTTTAACAATTTAATATTATAATTATTTTTTATTAGTCACTTTTGACGTCGGTTGTTAGTAAACAACCGACGTTAAAAGATTTTCTTAAAATTTTTTAACATATAATGTCGGTTATTGATATAACCGACGTTATATCTCCGACGTTATATGTGATTTTTGTAGTAGTGCTTGGACAGTAGCTCTAAGAAAGCAGCAGGATTCTTTAAATTGGAGCATCCTTAGACTAACAAATAGACATGATGATTGTTGTTGGACTTCTGAAAATTCTAGAGCTACTTCTACTGTGGTTGCAAAGAGGTGGTGCAAAGAGATTGCACACCATGATGACTGGAAAATGGAGGATTTTAGGCAAAAGGTGTGTAAAGATGAAAGGTTTCATATTAGTACCTACCAAGGTTATAGAGCATTGAAGAAAACTAAAATCCATATTAGGGGTAATCAAGAGGACAATTTCAAGAAAATTTGGAGTTATTGCAAAGAAATTAAAAGGACAAATCCTATGACAACATGTGAGGTGAAACTTAGTGATAATATTGAACCGAGTGGAGGAAAAAGATTTCTTAGAATGTACATGTGTTGGGAAGGATATAGGAAGAGTTTCAAATTCTGTAGACCAATCTTGGGAGTAGATGGAACTCATTTGAAGTATGGCATTGGGGGGTTACTTCTAACTGCAGTTGGCATTGATGCTAATGACTCCATCTTCCCTGTTGCATATGCCATTGTTGAGGGTAAAACAAAACAGTCTTGGGAGTGGTTTTTACAGCTGTTAAAAAGAGACTTAGAAATCAGTGATGGGAATCAACATGAATTTACCTTCATGTCAGATAAACAAAAGGGTTTAATACCAGCATTTCATAAGGTTATGCCTAGAGTTAAACACAGATTTTGTGTTAGGAACCTTCATGGGAATATGAAGGTTGCAGGATTTCAAGGAAAGGCTTTGAAGGATGCACTATGGGAGTGTGCAAGAGCAACAACTGTGCCCAAATATACAAATGCCATTAGGAAACTTAGACAGTTGGATGAGGATGCATATGCTTGGTTATCTGACAAGAGTCTAACAGAATGGAGTAGGTCTCATTTCACAACTATTTCTCATTGTGATATGTTGGTGAACAATATCTGTGAAAGTTTTAATGCTGTGATTATTGATGCAAGAAAACAACCTATCATTTTGTGCCTTGAATTAATTAGAAAGCAGCTTATGACCAAGCTCTTTGTTAGTAGGGAAAAAGTGAGTAAGTGGAGTGACAATATTTGCCATAGGATTGTGGAGAAGGTTAAGCTTATTGAGAAAGGGCAGCTGGTTATACAGGTTATCAAAGTGACACATATTTATTTGAGATAGGAGGTATGTATGAGGCACAACATAGAGTGGATTTGCAAAGAAGAACCTGTTCATGTAGAAAGTGGGAGCTCACTGGAATTCCATGTGAACATGCTGTATGTGCAATTTGGCTTAAGCATGGGAAGGGCCCTATAAATGACTACATCCATCCCTATTATTCTAAAGCAACATATTTGAAGATCTATGAAGGATGTATCAGGCCAATGGCTAGCTGTGATGATTGGCCTTTATGTGAAAAAGATCCACCCCTACCTCCTTTGTACACTGCCAGAGTAGGGAGGCCACAGAAGTTAAGGAAAAATCAGCAGGTGAGAGTCAGAATGGGATCACAAAGGATGGGGAAAGAGTTGCAAGATCTCAAATCAAGTTACATTGCTCCAACTGTAGACAACCAGGACACAACAGCAGGAGATGTCCTAATGATCCATCTTTGGCAGAAAAATTGGTAAAGTTTTTTAATTTCATTGTATTTACTTTACTGTATTCAGTTGAGTTCATGGATTGATATTACCCATTTTGTAGAATAATCCAAGGAAAAGGGTGAGATCCAAGAAGGAGTAGCCTGTTGAGAACACCACTGTTGAGCACACAACTGAGCAACTGGTAAAGTTTATTCACTGTATTCTATTTGCCTTAATGTTTTTTTTACTTCATTGTGTTTTGCTACAATTTATTTGATCCTTTTCTGTAGAATAATCGAAGGAGAAGGGTGAGAACTGAGATGCCACAACATGTTGAGATTGCTACTAAGCCACCAGTGGAGGAAAATGCTGAGCCAACTGTTTACATTCCAGTCCTATCAGAAACACATGATGTCTTAACCCAAGAAGAGATTGATTTTGAGATGGCCTTAAGTTCATTTAACTTTGATGATCTTACACTCTCAAATGTCATTCCAGAACAAGCAGGATTTGTTACAGAACCAAATGAAGTCCAGGGTGAAGCAGAACAAGTAGAACCAAATGAAGTCCAGGTTGAAGCAAATCAAGTGGAAGAAGATCAAGTGGAACAAGGTCATGTTGAACCAGATCAAATTTAAATTGAAGTTCATGTTGAACCAGATCCAGTTCAGATTGAAGCTCAGGTTACAGAACCAGATCAAGTCCTATTTGAACCACAAGAAGTCCAAGTTCAACCACCTCCTTCCCAGAAAAAAAAAAAACCAAGACTCAAACTTCAAGTTAAAAGAAAGTACAGAACCAGATCTTCTAATGTGATGAAGTTTTGTGGAAATAGCAAGGAACCAATTAATATTGATTGACTGATGTTTGAATGCAAAATGTACTGGTTTTTTGTCAAACTTTGATGCCAATATGTAATGTGGCTTCTTTTGGTTTAGTTGCTTTAGGCATGTTTATTTACCTTAATACTATGATGCCAAAACATGCTTATGGTTTTAAGCATGTTATTTTGTCAAACAGTGAAGCCAAAACTGTTAATGCAATTTTTTGGTTATGGTCATACAATTGGTTTGTTTTCTATTGGTTATTGTTGGTTTAGGCAGCAATGGTTTATGAGTCTTTGTGTATGGTTTATGGTTAAAGTAGCAGTGGTTCATGGGTTTTTGGTTATGGTTGATACAATTGGTTTGTTTTCTATTGGTTAGGCTGGTTTAGGCAGCAATGGTTTATGAGCCTTTGTGTATGGTTTATGGTTAAAGCATCAGTGCTTCATGGGTTTTTGGTTATGGTTGATGACCATCACATAGCATAATAGGGACCAAATTTATGGTTAATAGGCAGCAGAGGGTTTTATGCTCATCAACACCTTCCAACAGACAATCTAAGAACCATTTCATATCATCAATAAAAAATCATAACAAATCAAATAGTAAGAACCAAGAAGCTTTCAGTAGACAAACTAAGAACCATTTCATTCAATGCAAAACATATTCCATTACACAGAAATGAAAAACACGACTAAAGCATCACATTTTTGCTTCTAATTCATCACATCGATTGATTCAAAGGTTTACAATTACATGACACATTTATGCCACTACTGAAGAACCTAACACTAACAACACCTATAATTAGCATTACTATAACTTTAAATTGCCTACTCTTAAACCAAGATTTATCAACTGTTCTTCCACAATTTCCAGCCAATCTGAGCCTCATTTCCAATGACTTCAAGTCTTCATCTTGTTTATTCAATCTCTTAAGCAGCCCTGGAATGATCTTCTTTGACCTTTTACAGATAGGAGGTCGAACCATTCAATGAACCCACATCCTCTACTCTACATTACCAACCTCAAAATAGATTTAAAAAAATTATAAAAATTTAAATACGAATTGAATATGCAATCAATTAGTGAAACTTACTCCATTGTTTGGACATAGCCAAAACCTTCGCCCAGGATTTTCATTTGTCAATGAAGTAATTACCTTTAATTGATTCCCACATCTACACTGTGTTGTTGGAATTGACACGCCAAAAGCCCTAGCCCGAGTCTCTCTTTCATAATCGAAGGATGATGCATAGGATGTAGCCATTACATTTTCTTAGAAATAAACAAGATGAAGATTGGTAATGGATGGCGTGTTGAATTGGTTTTCTTCTTTGGATGGCAGATTGGGATCGTCTCTCTCGCAATTGGTTTTCTTCTTTCTAATTGCCAGATTGGGGATTCTCGCTAGATAGTCAACAAAATAGAAGGTCAAAAGGGAAGGTTTCAAATGTAAAAGACATTTTTAACCTTGGTGAAAAGGGTAGAATTCAACCTCTGGTGAGAAATGGCCGGATAATAGACCGGAATGACCATTTTAACTACAAATCAATAGTCGTGGACCTGGAATGTAATGTTTGAAACTCGTGGTACAAACCTGATAGTGCCACTATAGTCGTGGGACCAAAACTGCGAAAAACTCCAATATAATACTCCCTCCGTCCCATTTTACCTGTCTTACTTTTGTTTTTAATCCGTCCCAAAATTATGTCCACTTTCCTAAAATAAACACTATTAATTCTATGTTTTTCCCAAAGTACCCTTGGTGACATTCAAAACTAGCTGGCATACGGAGGGAGTACTTTTTTATTTTCTTGCAAAATGTGTACTTTTTTTTAGACTTTTCTACACCTTTACTTTTCCAAATCATTATGGCTTTCATCTCAAGAACTCTACAGACCAATTTCAACTTTCTCAAGCCTTCTCTTTTCTTCAAATGCAAATCTCTTTCTTCTCATCTCAAAATGGGTTTCAATGTTACAAAGTCGTCACCTACCTATGTTCTCGCTGGAATTTTAATACTCCCAAGATTGATGATCCTGCCGTCGACATCCGCAAATTAATAGCAACAATCCTTCAAATAGGCAAACATCACTATCTATGTTTTTTTATGGCTGTGTTTGGTAGAGCTTATTTAGGAGCTTATAGCTTATTTTAAGCTACTAATAAGCTATAAGCTTTGTTTGGTAATGCTCTCAAAATAAGCTAGTAACTTAAAATAAGAGCTTATTTTGAAACGCTACTTCAGGTAGCTTTTCAAAAATAAGCTAGTAGCTTCTTAACTTTTTTTCATTTTTATCCTTATTATTTTAAATAAATGACATCATTTATCCCTCCCAATTAAAACTCTTTTGACATTTTTTCTTCAATATGTTTCGTTGTAATTTTAATTTGATATTTGTGTTTGAACAATAATTTTTGTATGAACTAATTTTATGAATTATAAACGTTTTGTTTTACTTTATATATTTTTAAATATATGTTCTTACTTTATATTTTATTAAATTATATTGATTTCATTATTTTATATTTTAATATGTAAACAAACATATTTAAATTTAAAATTATTTAACTTTTATGTAGATGTCATTTTTAGTCTTTTTACATTTATCAACTTATTAAAAAGCTAATTTTACCAAACACTTTTAAACATAACAGCTATTCAGATTTCAGTTTCGAGCTTGTAGCTTTTCAGCTTTCAGCTACTTTTAAGCTTTCAGCTACCATTTCAGCTAGGTTTGCCAAACATAGCCTATATGTTCTTAGATATAGTTGAATACAGCTCAGCTGATTTTAAGAAGTACTGTAATATGTTCATCTTTGTTTTTTTTTTTTTTGTATGCTTACTAGGTCTATAGAGAAGAATATAAAACAAAGAAATTATAGAGTATTTGTTTTTTTTTTCTTTGAAAGAGAGTATTTGTTTAATAAAGATGAAGAAATGTTTGCAAATGAGATGAAGAAATATGCTGTCTAGCAAAGTACTCAAAAGAGATGAAGAAAGAAGACAAATAGTAGCAAAGAATTGAAGTCAGAGAGTGCAAGGGTATACTTGTAACTTAAAGAGAGTCCAATTTGTTTTGCTTCTCTTAAAATCCGTGCCAAAACCAAACCAGACACTCTTTTCGGGACTGAGAGAGTATATGTTTTATACTTTCTCTATTAGGATCGATTCTATGACCTTCAATTCCCTCAAAGAGAATCATAGATGTGTTATCTGAGCACAAAATGCTGGGCTAATGAAGAGTAATTTACTATTGAATACATGCACATGCTAGGCAATTGGACATCATTGTTCGTGCTTCACAGACAATTATTACTACTACATGGGAATAAATCATTAAATTTAGAAAGTATAAAATATATAATTATTCATGTCTCATCCCAAGAGAGAGGGATTTACAAGATACAATAGTAATCAACCCCCTTTTCATCTTATGTAGATGACAATTGTATACAAATACATTTGGAGGTAAAAAAACAAAAATGGACATTCAAGGCTGGATATACCAATCTTATCCTCACCTCAACACTGGAGAGTATTTTGTTTCCTAAAGCCAAAAACCTCCGAGTCCCTCCCTATATAGCAACCTGCTCATCACTAACATAACACTAAGTTGTAATTTCACACCTAAACAATTTTTTTTTTTAAAAATGAAAAAATAAAAATAAAAATAGAGACGGAGAATAATATACCTAAGAGTTTTGTATAAAAATTCACAGGAAAATGAAACAATCCAATGCAATAAGAGGATTATTGATGTCCTCCATTTCCTGGCTTGATTGCACTTCTCCATCCCTCTTTGAATTTACTATATTACCCTTCGTCGAACCACTGTCAACCCCCCGCGGCTGACAGTTGGGACTTACGGGCTTGAAGTTGTGTTTCCCGACGCCGTTAAAAGCAGCACCGCCGTGTCTGAAAGGTGAAATGTCCATTTTTCCCTGCCCATCCACCGCCAAGAACCTCCTGCTTGGAGAAGGCGACTTGAGGGCTCTATTTGAAAAATGGCAAGCGGCGGAAGCGTTCATATTATCTTTTCTGAAGCTCTTTTGCCGAACCAAAGTCGGGGAATTAGAACGGGGCCTTTTCTTTGGGGTGGACCCGCCGACATGCATTCGAGGACTCGATGGTTTCAACGGCATGGCGTTCGGGGATGACAACAAAGATGGTCGAAGGCTGCTTGTCCTTTCGAGGTTTCCCTTGCTGGGTTTCATGAGAATCACATGTTGGTTCTCCTTGGCGCAAGACCTCAGAAACTCGTTCGAAAAGGAGCGATCTTTGGAGGAGCAAGAAGACGAGGAGAAAGAATAGCTGCTGTTTGAGGCGGCGAAAGATGAGGAGAGGGAGGCGGAGGAAGGCGACGGAGACACCGGCGGTTTCTCAGCCGGAGATATTGCTTGCTGCTTTACATGCTCGCCGTCGTCTTTTTCTACTTCTGCAAGATATGAGTTTTTGGGTTTGCATTTACTAAAGCAAGAACCCATTATGAAAGGAAAGGGAAGGAGAGGAGAATGAATAATGTCCTATGGGGAATCAGTTATCAGTGTAGTCACGTCGTAATATATGCACAGTTTAATTACAAGAAACAATAAAAAATAAATAAAGAAAATGAAATTAATTTTTTGGTAAAAAGTTGTGGAATGGGAAAGCTTTTGCTTTCGTTTAAACATTCTTTTCAGATATATTTGAATTATTGAATTTTCTTGCCAGGCATGGTTCCGTTGCGTAACGGTTATGTGGGTCCAAGAATGATGGTTTTTCACTTTTTGTTGAATGTGTTAATGTTATGGTTGTTTTTTTTTTTTTTTTTATATGTACTTCCCAATTTTAATCTTGTATCTACATGGGTAATAGGCCATTTATAATTTTTTTTTCTTACATCCGATTAATAAAGGACACGTGAATTGTTCAAATAATTTTTTTTTCATTCTGCAATATGTATTAATTGGGGGAAAACTATAAAAACAATTGAATTGTTCATACAATTCACAATTAATTATCACTTTAAAAAGTAAAGGGAGTAAGATAGAATTATTGCCTTGTCTTGCTATAACACCCACTACTCCCACTAACTTCAAAAGTTGATAACATGGTATGTGGTTGACAAATTAATGAAATTATATATATTGTGGATCACATGATCCACATTTCAAAATTGGCAATTGATAAATGTTTATTTGTAGTGTACTGAAGATTTTATAACATGACAGCCTCTATTGCTCGTCCTCTATCTACTCATTTGTAGAAGTTAACAACAAAATCAATACAAAGATTGAATGATTTCCCAACTAAGAGACTAAACATCTAGATCGTCTTTGAGCTTTTAAGTTTCTTAAGAACTTGATGAATGGCATATAGAACTTTTGAATGCTTGATTTCAACTAATGTATCTTCTATGTCTCTTTTCAATGGTATTTCTTCTATTTATAGTCTTCTATGTCTCTTTTCAATGGTATTTCTTCTATTTATAGTCTTCTATGTCTCTNACATGGGTAATAGGCCATTTATAATTTTTTTTTCTTACATCCGATTAATAAAGGACACGTGAATTGTTCAAATAATTTTTTTTTCATTCTGCAATATGTATTAATTGGGGGAAAACTATAAAAACAATTGAATTGTTCATACAATTCACAATTAATTATCACTTTAAAAAGTAAAGGGAGTAAGATAGAATTATTGCCTTGTCTTGCTATAACACCCACTACTCCCACTAACTTCAAAAGTTGATAACATGGTATGTGGTTGACAAATTAATGAAATTATATATATTGTGGATCACATGATCCACATTTCAAAATTGGCAATTGATAAATGTTTATTTGTAGTGTACTGAAGATTTTATAACATGACAGCCTCTATTGCTCGTCCTCTATCTACTCATTTGTAGAAGTTAACAACAAAATCAATACAAAGATTGAATGATTTCCCAACTAAGAGACTAAACATCTAGATCGTCTTTGAGCTTTTAAGTTTCTTAAGAACTTGATGAATGGCATATAGAACTTTTGAATGCTTGATTTCAACTAATGTATCTTCTATGTCTCTTTTCAATGGTATTTCTTCTATTTATAGTCTTCTATGTCTCTTTTCAATGGTATTTCTTCTATTTATAGTCTTCTATGTCTCTTTTCAATGGTATTTCTTCTATTTATAATTGAATTTTCAATATGTCTGATAGAGGGGAACAAATTCGAATCTCCAACTTGTCATTACAAAATAATTTGCTTAAATTTGACAAGTATTGATGTCGTTCAATAGTTGCTTGTAACTTGTCCATAAAACTTGACTTCATGCAACTTTCAAGAAACTTTTCAAAAAAGATATGTATCTACTTTGGATAATGTGTCAACGTCCAAAAAGCAACAAGGATTTAGCATAGAATGTTGGCTTAACAAGAGATCATATGGTCTTCTAATGATTTTAATCTTGAGGAGTAAATCCACGTACCAAACCCATGACCTTTATGTCAAATCTCAAATTTAACATGTTTTTTTTTTAGTTTAATCATTTGATCATTGGTACCAATGATGAGTATATCATCCGCATATAAATAAAGAATGACATAATCGTCTATCGTGCCCTTTACATAGACACACTTGTCACTTTCGTTTATACTAAACCCACTGGTCATCATTACATGATCAAACTTTTCATGCCATTTTTTAGGCACTTGTTTCAAAATGTATAACAATTTCACAAGTTTACAGACTTTTTTCCATGGCCTGAAACCACAATGCGCTTAGGTGTTCTATATAGATTTATCCATCTAACTCGCCATTTAAGAAAGCGATTTTAACATCTAATTGATTAAATTGCAAGTCTTGCAATGCGGCTATGGAAAGTATCATTCTAATGGAACTTAATTATTCTCATCACATGAGAATAAATGCCGAAAAAGTCATGGACTTATGCTGCTTGTAATATTTAATTGCAAGCATGGCCTTGTACTTCTCGATGGAACTATCCGGTTTTATCTTTTGACTAGATACCTGCATGTCCACTCGGTTGTGATCTTGGCTGACCACCCCTTATATGTTGGTGGGCCCATGGTGGATGCTATAGGAAAGTGGCAGGAGGGACATGACTATCGTGATTTTACTAGTCCGCCCTCTATACAGGTACTCCAAGATTGGGTGAGGATGCCAGAGGGTAGGGCGGCTATGGCTCCCATTGCGGAGGTGTGGTTGCGAGATACAAACGAGGGTAGTGCTCGCATAGTGCGTGAGGGAGAGGCTGCTTTTTTATATGGGTAGGAGGGATATGCAAGAGCATTTGTATGGCAAGTTGAGGAAGTGGTTTTCTTCCTTTAACATTCAGCGATGGAAGCTACCAGATATTCTACCCCTTGATCGCCCGTCTTCTTCAGCGCCAGTCTCTATCTCATCTACTCCAGAGAGCACCTTCCTAGTCACGCCAAAGAGGGCTCAAGCGGGGGTGACGTCTTCAGTTGCAGTGGCATCCAGCTAGATACTGGAGGCACTAGCATGGGTGGGAACATTGATCCTTCTAGTACGGGCGACATTACCATTTACTCCAGTTCTGGATTTATGGGATCGACGGACGGCTCTACTGCTCCTTGAGTGAGTCGGGGGCTTATCTTGGTCACTTTTTTTTTTCTTTTTTGCTTTCTAGTTAGTCGTTGTATTTATTATTTAGACATCGTATATCTTCGAACTTTTTTTCCTTTAAACTGAATAAGATCCTTTACTTTGTCTTGACTACCGTTTTCTTATTCTTTCTTACCCTGCATTTTTTGTTGCACACTAGGTTACATACCTTTTCCTGCATGCCTAGAAGCGTTGTGGTATTCGCCAAGTTCTTGGGGTATCATCCCATTGACTTGGGAACACCACCTTTTAAGGGTTGTGGTTGTCTGATGCCTCATGGTAGCATCATGCACTTTTTTTTTTTTTGTTGCATGCGGGGTTGCGTTCCTTTCCCTGCAGGCCTAGATGCGTTGGGGTATTCGCTAAGTTCTTAGGGATACCATCCCATTGATTTGGGAACACCGCCTTTAAAGGTTTGTGGGCTGCTTGCTGCCTCATGCTAGTATCACGCACCTTTTTTTCTTGCACGTTGGGTTGTGTACCTTTCCATACATATCCAGATGCGTTGGGGTATTCGCCAAGTTCTTAGGGATCTCATCCCATTGACTTGGGAACACTGCCTTTTTTAGGGTTGTGGGTTGCATGTTGCCTCATGCTAGCGTCACCCACCTTTTTTTTTTTTTCGATTTTGGCCTGATGCCAAGCTAGTAGTAAGAAAGTTATAGTTGTGAAAGCATATATGAGCTTTTATTGAAGAAAATGAAGAGAACATGTATACCAGTCATATATAAATACCTCGAAGGCTTATTCTTGTGAAACCTTTGCCACTTGCTCCAAGTTTACCTCGGAGGTTGATTCCTACAATTTCTTTCTCATTTCTCCAAGTTTATCAAAGCCTTATGTCGAAGTGTATCTGGCTCCGGGCCGTTCCTTATTTGTTCCATGCCGGTAGTTATTCTTCCCTTATTCCTTGGCAGGCCTTTTGGTAACATTCACGAGACATCTGTTGGTCCCCTCGCACCACTACGATCCCATTAAGAGTGTGAAATTTTAGCCACAAGTGTTTCATTGATATGATTCCCTTTACATCCGCTAGTCCTGACCTTCCCAAGATAATGTTGTGGCTGCAGGTTATCCGAACGACCACGAAATCCATCTCTACCTCCCGTATGTTTATGGGGACTCCTAACTCCACAGGTAACCGTATGGACCCTTTGGTTTCAATAGTATCCCCAGTAAAATCGGCGAGTGGAGTTTTGACTAGTCGGAGTTAATCTTGGGCTAACCCTAGCTTCTCAAAGACATCATAGTACATCACGTTTACACTACTCCCTATGTCCACTAAGACCTTTCTCACCTCAGTTCCATTTATTCCCATCAAGATGACCAAGGCGTCTTGGGACGAGTCTCCCTTACGTATACTTCTTCGGCCCCCGCGGGAACTATCACCTGAAAATCGTATTTATGATTGGGCGCTTACCCTTATCTGTGGACTCCTTTGGCCTCCTTGGCTGATTTATCTCCAGGTGGAGCGGGGTAAGAGGGCGCTCGGCCAATTCCTTCTTCCATACATTCCCATGATGCATCCCATTCCAGTCTATAAAATTTCCAGCTGGCCTGATTGGATGAGTGCCTTTATTTCCTTTATCCAAGCTTGACACTTATCTGTGTTATTGACAACACTTGCGTGCATAAGGTGAAGTGTCAAAAGATATTTATGTTAAAACGGAAAGTCTGTGACTCCCCGAGTGTCGGTCTCGAAGGAGGAACGTGGAGGTGTGTCAAACATTCGGGAGTTTACTTGATTGGATCATGCATAGGACTTGAGTGTGGTGAAGGGTGTAATTGCAAGTGAGAGTGTAGTTCATTGGTTGGTTTGAGTGCAAGAGAGTAGTAAAGTAAAAGTGATTTTGGGAATATGTAAAAGGGGTAGGGATTGGATAGTCTTCATGAATATTGCATAGTGAGAGTCTAAGGTCATGGATTAGGATTGCTAGGATATTGTCTATTCAAGAGTGTGTTGTCTTAGTCCTTTTCCACCTTGCGTACTAAGGCTTCTTTGACTTAGGAGTGCCTTCAAGCATCCAAAGTTCTAAGAGAAATTTTATCAAACACTTAAGCTACACACTATCCTACTATTCTTAAGAAGTCCATAGGAACTTTGATTGTGTAAAGCTTCAAATCCTAACTCTAATCAAAGACATGAAAGAGTCAAAAGCTCAATCTCTCATCTAGATTGGCCAAATCCAACGAGATCTCATCAAAACAACAATCAAAAGACAAGAATAGATAATCCATCAACACAAACTCATAGATCCAAGATATAGAAATAAGATCATCACAAAAGCAATATTCAATCACACAATCCAAATCCCTAGACTAAATTAGCTACTCATGATATGAAATGAAAGTAAAAGCTAATTTAATCCAAGAACAAGATAGCTAAAATTATAGAAATGAAATAGAGATCACCTAGAGAGAAGAAGATCTTCAATCCAAGCTTGTTGTCTTCTACAATGGAGATTGATCTAATCTAAAAACTAAGAAAAATGGAGAAAACTCTCCAAAGGAAAACTAAGGAAAGGGAAAACTAAAATTCTGGAAAATCCTCCTTTGGAAATTCATCAAAGGAGTTTAAATAGTCTCCGAAATGACAACCCTAGCTGAAATTCGCGCATCACGCCTCCACGCCTCACACACGCGTGTGAGCGTGCGTGGGGAGCTTCTGGAAAGTTTCCACGCTTGCTCACACACATGTGGCCTTCCAGATTGGTCCTCCGGGGCTCCGCTTTTGCCTGGTTTGCTCTTTAAGCTCATCTTTTGGTCCTACTTGCTCCCGGGGCTCCTGTTTTACTTCTTTTAAGCTAAAAATAGCTTTTGTGCATCAGTTAGTGATTTTCAAGCATTTACGCACATAATTTACCAAATAAGGATGCTATAGACGCGATAAAACACCCTAAAATGTGCCTGAAATAAGGGTATCTCGGAGTCTTATCAAATTTTCCACACTTTGTTTCTTGCTTGTCCTCAAGCAAGACCTTTTTTTTCTTTCTAAGCATATAAGTCTCCGAGATACTCTCTCATGCAAAACAAAGCTTTTGGCAAGTCAAAATGATGGGTGTCTAAGATTGTTGAAACGGGGGAAATCATTTGTGTTATCTATAAAGGATTTTGGTCAGATGCCAGCAACTCAAGAAATATTTCCGGGAAATAAAAACCTTTCGTAGATAATCAAATAAAACGAAGGATCACACTTCTCGCACCATACGCAAGCATGCATTTCCAAAGTTTTGGTTCACCTTCTATTTAAATAGGGTCTCTAGCCGATCTCACTAGTGGGAACGATGTGCACTAGCTAATCAACTTGCCATCCTTATACGCCAAAGCCCAACGTAAATGTAAATGAGGGTAGGGGCATGGACCACTCACCGCTTTTGGTTTAGCGCGGTCCCTCTTTCTTCTCACTTCCTAAGATAACGTCATCGAGCCACCCGACTTCACATGGAGATCCATGCTTTTTCGAAGGTCAGTGCAATGGGTACTCGAATCCTAGCAAAGCGGCTCACCTCAGCTCTATTTTCTCAATTCTTGGGATCTTTTTATGTGAACAACCGACTCCAGATAAAGCTTTTTGCTTACCGAAGACTATGGTTTGGACACAACCCAACGAATTGGCTTCCCTCAATTTTTAAACTCTTTGGTGATTGGCCTTTTGCCTTTTCGACTTCTCCTCGTGTCAACCCCTCATGCCTTTTTTTATTTAATGTTCAAGGGTTTTGTTTTCTCATTAAGCTCACCATTAGGCTCACCTTTTGCCCCATGCCCTACCAAGGTTAGTTCAATTCCGGGCCTCGCTAGTTTTATCTTTCTCAAATTAAAGAGTGCACACTCCCACTTCGAGAGATCCTTGACTAAGGTCCTACGTAAATAAGAGGTGAACATCATGCAAGCAGGCAAGAATATAAAATTATTTGGCTCTAAACACTCTCATGGGTGCGAAAAGTAACTTCCTCAAAGATATTTCGAGAGTAAAAATTTTTGGGCATCTAGTCAAAATTCTCCCTAGATAACACAAATAATAACTCTCTTTTCAAAACTGCAAATGCACCCGCTTATCATTCCCAAGAGCTTCAACTTCTAAACTAAGCATGTAAGCATGTAAAGCACGAAGTGCGTCCTTTCCACACTTTAAAGTAAACATCGTCCTCGATGTTTCCATACGCACAAGGTAAAGGAACGAAACTAGGATTCTAAGGGTAGAAAAATAAAAATCCCTTTCCACACTTTGGAAATTGCTCTGGGATATAGGGTATGCATCAAACGATCCTATTAATCATGGCAAACTGTAATATACTCATACACAAAGCTATAAAGAAAATATTTCCACACTTTAAAGATCAAAACGGGGCTTAAAATTAGAAAAGGGATAAGAGGATAAACCAAGTATGCATCCCTCTTTCCACACTTTAGCTTCCAGCATAGGCCTGCTCCCGTTATAGATGCTCTATAAGAAATGGAGACATAACATACAAAAAGGGTTTTCAGAGTACTATTCAATTATTATAAACTGATAGAAATATAAAAGCAATAAAAATAACAAAAAAAATTTAGATAATAAAGCATAAAAATAAGTAGAAATATCCGAATAGAAATGCAGAAAAGTAAAGCAGTTGGACATTAAATAACATAAAGCGATAAAGATAAATAAAGCAAAGTAAAGAGATAAAAGAAATAAAAGTCGGAACCCCGCGCATAGGGATCCTAATGTTCAAACGGGACCAGCAATCATATTAACCAAAGTCACAGAACTCATAATCAAGTGTCTATCAGTCAGGACCGAGAATAGTTGAGGAAGGCATCAATCATCACCGAAGGGATGGAATTGCCTGTCGAATCTAGCTTCAAGAGCAGCAATTCTTCTATCATTATCCTCCACCACTTGTCTCATGCGGTTGAGGTCCTCGGTGTGAACATCCTGTCTTGCGGAGATGGATGTGAAGTGGCCTTGCTGCCAAGTATGCTCCTCGCGCCAATAGTTCATTTGTTCCTCATGGAGCTGTCTATGAAAATTCTGCGACGCTGCCCAATCCATAGGAGTAGGGCCTTGCTCCTGTGCAGCATCGTCCTCCTCATTCTCTTCCTCATCCTCATCATCATTATCAGAAGCATTTAAATCGGGTGCATCATCACCTCCAAGCCGTAGTTCTGCGGCAAAGAACTCACCCACGGTAAAAGAAATTGAGCAACCATCGGATCTCTCTCCCATCAACTGGTTCAGTAGGCCCAACCCAATACACAGTTTAGTAACAAAAGGTCCAATAAATACAGTCTGAACCTTTGGCTTTTGTTGGGTTTGGAGCCATTTCCTAGCCTGAACGCCCATGTTGATATTGACATCATTCTCCATGCACCACATGTAGAATAAGTCCTGCTTGTATACCTTATTTCTATTCGTGGTTCGGCCAGAGAGATTTATAGCAAAGGCTAATCTGATAGCCTTCAGAGCATTCCGGGTGATGAGCTTTGCCTTCAAGTTTGAAGAGTTGTATGGGGCATTGTTTGTGATGCTTCTCCAATATCGTCTAGCAACTTCATCTGAATCAAAATCTTCTTTGAAATCTCTGAAATATGGCATGGACACGCTTGTTGCATCATGAAAACCGAGTGTAACACCCAAAGTGTTAACAGACATACTGTAGTGGTTGCCGAAAAGAGTGAATGAAATAGATTCCCTTGCATCGTTGACTTCCCTTCTAATCTCCAGGGTCGCCAAGAATTCATAGGTGACAGGTGCATAGGTGGGTCCTCTCCACTGAAACAGATAGCGGAGCTATGGGTGCCTAAGGAGCATATTCACTTCTTCCAAACAACCAAATTCTCTTAAAACATTATCCTCAAAGTGACGGCCAACAGAAAGCTGCTTTCCTTTATAGTTGTCTACTGTCGCGAGTTGAATGGGTGTCAAGTATCGTGACCTTGACCCCGGCTCTTGTATAGCCTGTTGAGCTGTAGTGTGCTGTCGTGTCCTTGATCGACTCGATTCTCCTACATCATGCTTTGATTTCTTTGCAATTTCTTTCGAGCGTCCCATCCTACAAATTATAGAAATTATCATTCATGGTAATTGGCTTTGAATAAGTCACCATTATATTTGTGTAAAATTCCTTGTCAAGATAATGGATTTCAAACATATAGGGCTAAGAATTTTTGAAAATTTCGCCATAGTTTCCCCTATATTTTGGACAAATCAAGCATAAGAATATCAACAATATCATTCCATTATCACACACATGCATAAATTCATCATAAGATATATCAATTTGATAGTCAAATAAGAAGTCAACTACAAAAGTCAAGAATTTCAAAAAGTCAACTTCATCTTCTTCCCCAAATTCGAAATTAGGGTTTTGAAATTGAAAATTTAATTTGGGCAATGTAGCATGTGAAAAGTCAAATTGATGACATATAATAGTTCTATAACAAGTTTATTCATCAATTCAAGCATCAATTTCATAATTTCAACAAGAAATCTAACAAACCCATTTGTTCATCAATGGTGTTTACACTTGAAGTTCAAGAATATACAACAATTCATCAATGTAACCATCAATAATGAAAGAAAACATCAAAGGATAGTTCTATGAAGCATTATAACCAATTTAATTATTCAAAATCATTCAAAATCATGCAGGGCATTGTAGAATAAATTTCACATTCAAACTCTTCCAAACTCATGAATATTCAAGGATAAAGAGTCAAAAGGATGAAAAATTACCTTGATGTTGATGTTTTAATCTTCTTTGAATGGTAAAAAGAAAGCAGTATGTTCAAACCTTGAGTTTGGTTTTTCCTTGCGTGGAGAAGAGAAGAGAAAAATTGATTTTGGGAGCAAAATAAGGTGGGATGGCCGAACAAGGGTTTTAAACCCGTAGGGGCCTCCACGCCGGTCACACGACCGTGCGTGGGAGCTCTCTGCCTTGCTCCCACTCATGGCAACACGCGTGTGAGCGTGCGTGGGAGGCTACTGCCTCGTTCCCACGCACGGCTACACACGTGTGAGCCTCATGTAGGTCCACTGCATCGTTTTCTTCTGATTTTTGGCCTTGCCTCTCATACCTATATCCAATTTAAGCTCTTCCAAAGCAATTTCTAGTCTCGAATCCTACAAATTAGTCCTCAAAACATGGTTCCATATGATTTTAGCAATTTATTAAAACAAAAACATTAAAAACGAAAGCATAGCAATAATGTAAAGCATTTTATTAAAACCTTGGGTTGCCTCCCAAGTAGCGCCACGGTTTACGTCATTGGCTAGACGCATTATACCTTGGTTTGAATTCAGCCATATTCCTTGGTGGTGGGTAAGAAGCATTTTGGTACCCACGTATTTTTCCAAGTAAGCTTATCGTTCCTCCGCTTCGGTTTTGGTTTCACCTTTGATTTGACCTTCGCCCTTCCATCGTCATCAGCTCCTTCTTTTGCCTTCTCCTTGTCATCATTCGTGGCTTGTCCTTCGAATCTCAGGGTAATTTCTCCTGAACTAACATCTATTCGTGCACGACAAGTAGCCAGAAATGGTCTTCCAAGAATTAAGGATTCATGGGGATCATCATCTCCCATTTTACAGACAATAAAATCGACAGGCACAAGAAATTTTCCTACTCTTACTAGAACATCTTCCGCTAAGCCTTCAGGATACCGTGTGGTTCCGTCAGCCAAACGTAGAGTCAGCCTCGTCGGTTTCAAACGTGGTAAGTTCAATTTTTCAAAAAGATTTAAAGACATGACATTGATAGAAGCACCAAGATCAGCAAGAGCGTTTCTAGGTTCCATGTTCTGTATAGAACAAGGGATTAACAAAGCTCCAGGGTCACCCTTCTTTCTGGGGTTTCCCTCAGTCAAACAAGCCGAAGATTCTTGGCTTAAACATGTAAAATTATCACAAATGTCATTCTCAAACAACTCACGGCATTCTTTGCTATTGAAGAATTTTTGAATAAAAGCTTTAAATTTACCTTCTCAAGCTGTATCCTTTTCTTTTGAGCTTTTGATGTTGTCTCTTGGTAGTTCCTTTTCTTTTGGGCCTTCTTCCGAAGTGGTTTCCTCCTTCGGTTCCTTCATTGATATGGTGCATGAACTGTTCGCATTTTTTAATTCAAGATTAAGACTACAAGAGGTAGTCTTGTTTCTTTGGTCGTCTACCTTACATTGACAAGTTCCACAGATAGCATCCATTGGATCACGTTTCTCATGTGTTTCTTTTTTGGCATCAATGGCGTTGACTCTCTCTTTCGGGTTGTTTTCAGTGTTGCTTGGGAGTTGTCTGTAGTGTCGATCTGACATCATCTTAAACATCTGAGAGATTTGATTCTCAATTGTCTTTAGTGTAGCCTTAGACTCTTGGCGAAGACTAGAAATTTCTTGCCTAATCTCTTGAGTAATTTCTTGTTTCAGATTTGCCCGATCATTTTTGAGTTCCATGATCGTCCTTGTAAGTCTTTCATCTACCTCACGGATGTCATCCCTTCTCTGTTGAGTAAAATCAAGTTGAGAGTCGTATTGTGGCCTGAATTGGGTCATTTGATTTCCATTTCCTTGGTTTTGATTGTACATTAGTCTGTTCTTGTCATTTTGTCCATATGCAGGCTTCTGTCCATAGTTGTATTGTCTTTGCGCTTGATATCCGTCATTGTGGCTATTGTTCCAACCCTCTCCCTGTTTCCAATTGTTGTTTGATCTTTGGTTTTGTCCATAAGCATTGAAGTTGGAGTTCCTTTGATAATCTACCGCCTCGACTTGTTCAGATGCAGACGTAGAAGTGCAAATATTGGTGTCATGAGGTCCTCCACAGATATTACAATAAAGTGCCAATGCCATGCAAGGCTTGGGTTTTCCTTCCATTTTTTCTACCATAGCCTGTAGCTTTTGGATTTCGTGATTCATTGCTTCGATTTTGGCCTCACTTGTCACTCGATTATCAACTTCATAAATTCCTCCATGATCTCCTCTTCATTCATACCAACAGGATGTGTTTTTAGATATTCTCTCGATTAGTTCCTCAGCCTCTTGTAAAGCTAGGGAGACAAAGGCACCGCTGGAGGATGAGTCAAGCGACATTTTTCCTTCATCCGTCAACCCTCCATAGAATGAGCTAATCGTGTCCCATGGGTGCATCAGATCTTGTGGGCATTGCCTTTTAAGAACTTTAAATCTTCGCCAAGCCTCTCCCAAACTTTCAAGTCTTCCTTGTTTGAATTCTTGTATCAGCCTTCTAATCCTCATAGTTTTTGTAATGGGAAAGAACTCGTTCATGAATTCACGATGCAACTGTTGCCACGTTCTGAAATGATTGTCGTCTTGGCTTTCCAACCATCGTGCTGCCTCTCCTATAACTGAAAATGGGAATAATTTTAGTCGAACTATTTCCTCCCTAACGCCTTCTTGTCTGTACATCCCACATGCTCGTATAAATCTTGTGATGTGTGCATTGGGATCTTCAGATGGTAATCCCGAGTATTGACTGTTCTGAACCAGTGTGAGAATAGTTGGATGCACGTGAAAGTTGACATTCTCCATTGGAGGTACATAGATCGAGTTGTGCATGTTAAAATCCGGAGTCATGTAATCTGCAATTGATCTTTGTGGTTCTTGAGGGTTTCCATAATATTCCTCTTCACGAATGTTCTCTTGATTATTTGCTCTGTTAGATTGCGGTTCTTCAATGATTGGTTCTTCATGGTTAATCGGTACTTGTGGATTGATTGGGACTGGGGTGGATTTGGTACTGCTGTGCCTCTTCCTTGTGGGTTTCTTGTTGCGCTTGATGAAGCCATTAGTGATCCTTGGGTATTTTTCCTTCTAGTTGCTCTATTAATTTCAGGAATGTAGGGTAGTAAACCTTGATTTCCTTTTGCTCTCGTGTGCATTCACCTAGTAAAATTATCAACGAAACGAAAATTTCCACAATTGACTAGAAGTAGTCAATTGGGTTAGTAGCAAAAACAAGTAATAATAAAATAAAATTAAGTGGAATGGATTAACATTTCTCAAATCTAGCATTCATGCAATCAAAGTAAACAAAAACATATGACAACCTATTGCCCTCCTTGGCAACGGCGCCATTTTGACAACACTTGCGTGCATAGGGTGAAGTGTCAAAAGATATTTATGTTAAAACGGAAAGTCTGTGACTCCCCGAGTGTCGGTCTCGAAGGAGGAACGTGGAGGTGTGTCAAACATTCGGGAGTTTACTTGATTAGATCATGCATAGGACTTGAGTGTGGTGAAGGGTGGAATTGCAAGTGAGAGTGTAGTTCATTGGTTGGTTTGAGTGCAAGAGAGTAGTAAAATAAAAGTGATTTTGGGAATATGTAAAAGGGGTAGGGATTGGATAGTGTTCATGAATATTGCATAGTGAGAGTCTAAGATCATGGATTAGGATTGCTAGGATATTGTCTATTCAAGAGTGTGCTGTCTTAGTCCTTTTCCACCTTGCGTACTAAGGCTTCTTTGACTTAGGAGTGCCTTCAAGCATCCAAAGTTCTAAGAGAAATTTTATCAAACACTTAAGCTACACACTATCCTACTATTCTTAAGAAGTCCATAGGAACTTTGATTGTGTAAAGCTTCAAATCCTAACTCTAATCAAAGACATGAAAGAGTCAAGAGCTCAATCTCTCATCTAGATTGGCCAAATCCAACGAGATCTCATCAAAACAACAATCAAAAGACAAGAATAGATAATCCATCAACACAAACTCATAGATCCAAGATATAGAAATAAGATCATCACAAAAGCAATATTCAATAATCCAAATCCCTAGACTAAATTAGCTACTCATGATATGAAATGAAAGTAAAAGCTAATTTAATCCAAGAACAAGATAGCTAAAATTATAGAAATGAAATAGAGATCACCTAGAGAGAAGAAGATCTTCAATCCAAGCTTGTTGTCTTCTACAATGGAGATTGATCTAATCTAAAAACTAAGAAAAATGGAGAAAACTCTCCAAAGGAAAACTAAGGAAAGGGAAAACTAAAATTCTGGAAAATCCTCCTTTGGAAATTCATCAAAGGGGTTTAAATAGTCTCCGAAATGACAACCCTAGCTGAAATTCGCGCATCACGCCTCCACGCCTCTCACACGCGTGTGAGCGTGCGTGGGGAGCTTCTGGAAAGTTTCCACGCTTGCTCACACACATGTGGCCTTCCAGATTTGTGACACCCCAACCTTACACAAGCTGAGATAGATAAAACTTAACACAACAGCTGCCTATCTCAACCAACAAACGTAACATAGCGGAAGCGAATTAAAACTTAAGGGCGTCATGCCACATCTAGGTATAAACACAGCCTAGATGCACAGGCTAAACATAAGAACGAACTAAACTGTCATATATATAAACCAGAATAAATCCTCAAACATAATCCATAGTTATCCAAAAGTACCGAAAAGACTAATCAAGAGTATATAATAATATCTCAAGGCACACAGGCCCAAAACCAAAGTCTAAACAAGGTAAACTAAGTCTACGCATCCTCAGATAGAGAAACTCTAGCGCACTCTCGCATAGACTACTCCATACCTGGAAAACACGCAAAGAACCATTAGCAAAAGAATGCTAAGCAACCACCATTCACACCCGCAAGGAGATATAGATATACATACGCTTATAAATAGGTTTACACACCCATATAGAATATAAACACCAACAGACTGTTCAATAGTTCAAAACGGATACTCAACAATAATAAGCTGAACGAAGCATAACCAAAACTCATTCGAATAAAGCCAAAGCACAACGATGAAAGCATAAGACAACAACGAGTCATAACCAAGATACCAACTGAACACGAGTATAAGGAACAATCAATCATAATCGAGAACAACGAGATATCAACTGAGTAAACAAGGACTCACAACTAAAGAACCGAAAGAAAAATCCCAACACCAACCACCAAACCTCACACCAATCCTCACACCGAACCCAACCCCAAATCAGAAGCCAAGTACACAGGGGTAAAAACCCAATCACAGGGACCGAAGTCCAATCACAGGGGTGAATCGACCCAATCACGGGGGTAATGAACCCAATCACGGGGTAATGAACCCAATCACAGGGACCGTAGTCCAATCACAGGGACCTAAGTCCAATCACAGGGGTCATCGACCCAATCACGGGGGTAATGAACCCAATCACAGGGGTAATGAACCCGAATACAAACAATAGTAGCACATATAGTTCACCCAACAAACTCCAATGATACCAACAAACCAACATCACATACTCATACTCCAACCTCAGCCCAAAACAACCAAACAAAGTGTTCATCTCATCTATGAACACAAACAAACTCCCAGGTAAATGAATATCAAGAATCAATAGACCAAGAGTACAAAAAGGGAAACCAAAGACATGAATAAATCTCCAAGACAAGGTAGTAATTACCCAACAAAAGGCATGGATAAATACTCCAAAGACATGGTAAAATACTCCACAAAACAATCCAACAATAATCAGGAACAAAGGAGAAACAACAGACAACAACATCCCAAAAACAGCCTCTGGGAGCAGATTCCCAGAGTACTTGCGGAACACCCTGGCGGAACACCGTCCTCCGCCGCACTCCTCCGCAGGAAGGAGGCGGACTGCCTCAACGGAACACCACTCTCCGGCCAACCCAACCGCCTTGGCCTTGCGGAACTCCCCGGCGGATTACATTGTGCCGCCGAGGACCTCCGCAAGGTCAACTTCAACTCCCAGTTCCAGAATGCAAAGCAGACACGAAAATAATATTTCCAGAGAGTATATTCAGACCCAATACATCAACATTTCATCCAATTTAGAGGCCAAAAACATGGAAATCCAAACCATCAATGATCATACAACACTAATCAAAAGATCAAGATGAAATCCAACAAATAGATTCAACAAAATAGGCTAATCACAAGGAATTTTCAGGATATCCAACACCAAGAACATCATATAGAATAGGAATGAATAAAAATAATTTTGATGGACATAGTGGTTACCTTAAAGAGCTTTTTCCTAATCCAACAAGCCTCAAGCAAGCTCACAAAGCCCCACCTTCTTGATGATCATCTTTTACCCAAAGAACCCCAAAAGAACATTTATAAGAATATGCAAAAAGACTAACCAAACCACAAAATACAAAGGAGATTCTAGGCTAGATGCACTTACCCACTCCTAGACAAGCATAAAAGAGCAACCTTTACTTGAAAACTTGTAGGGAAATGGAGATCAATTTTTGGATGCAAGAATGGTGAAAATGGCGTGAGAGTGTAGGGAGGGAGGAAGAGGAGTGAAAGCTTTTAGGGTATTTTGATCATCAAAATATATACTAAGAATACATACAATATTTAGGGTGTAAGACTTTAATATGAGATGGGCTTAAGTACATATTATAATGGCTTACAAGAATTAAATATATGTCCAAGACTAGTAAGTTGGGCTAAATGAATTCACCCCTTACAATTAATTATAAGAATTAGAATAAGGAAGCCCATAAAATGTCTTAGGAACATTACATATATATTATATAATATATGATCAATAAATTGGGCTTGTAGGAATATTTAATTGCAAAGATTGTAAGGATCCAAATTGAATAAAATCCCTTACAAGAATAAATTCAATTAGTTGGGCTCTTGATTAGAATAATTAAATTAGGCTCAAGGAATATACATATATATATATATATCAAATTGAAAGAATTAGCCCAATTGGAATTAATTAAATTACCCAAGGAATTAATTATCGGTAGTAAGGCTTGAACGAATTTTCGGGGTGTTACAAGATTGGTCCTCCGGGGCTCCGCTTTTGCCTAGTTTGCTCTTTAAGCTCATCTTTTGGTCCTACTTGCTCCCGGGGCTCCTGTTTTACTTCTTTTAAGCTAAAATAGCTTTTGTGCATCAGTTAGTGATTTTCAAGCATTTACGCACATAATTTTCCAAATAAGGATGTTATAGACGCGATAAAACACCCTAAAATGTGCCTGAAATAAGGGTATCTCGAAGTCTTATCAGTTATGCCCATATTGGCGATGGTAGCAGAAATGTTTTCCCTGATCAGAAACTGCTACATAACCTTACTCGAAGGTTTCACCAGTTGGCACTCTTCAGTGTATGCCAATATCTCGCTAGGCAGGGCATTGAGAAGGGTTGCAAACGAGGGTTTTGCGGGTGGACGAGGGGCCCATAGGGGCAGTGCCCTCGAAACCCCTGCAGGATTCTAGGGGCCACCACAAAGTACAGTGTTCCTTTATTCGCGGGGTGCGCGGGCATGCTGGTTACCTTTTTCTTGGCCTAATTTTCCGCCTTGAACTTCTTGGCATGATTGTTTTCCACATCTCCTTTAAGCCGATTTGCCTCCTCGGCTTTTGTGTACCTATCAACCTTGGCCATGAGGGCAGCGTATGTGCGTAGGGTCTTACGCATCAAAGTTTTATAGAGTTCCCCCGCCTTTAGGGCAACGACGAACATCACGATGGCGGATTTGTCATCAATGTTCTTCACGTCTGCCTCCTCCGCTCGCTAGCGGATTAGGAATTCGCTCAAAGATTTCTCTTGCCTTTACTTCACGCTGGTGAGGTAGATGAAGTGCTTCCGACCCTTCCTCCCTCTCATGAAGCGGGCGATAAATTTTACTGCCAGGTCGTGAAAAGAGTCGATGGAGTTACCCTTAAAGTTAGTGAACCACCGTTCTGCCTATCCCCCTAAGGTGGAGAAAAAAACTCTACACATAGCTGCGTCAGAGGACCCCACTAACATCATGGTGGCTTGGTACTCCATGGCGTGCTCCTACGAGTCTTTGGAATCGTCGAAGCGTTTGATACTCGAGAAATTAAAGTTGGGAGGGAGGGGCTCCCTCATTATTCTTTGGGTGAACAGCGAGGTTATGGCGATATTAGGAACTTCCGGGAGGTCACCACGTTCTTTCCACTAGAGTAACTCGGCGATCTTAGCATCCACCTTCTTGGCCTAGCCCATCTGGGAGGGGTTTGTGGACCCACCGTGACTCCTTCCTGCCATCAGGGTAAGGTACGTGGTCTCACCTTCCGACTCCTCGGCGGGTTGGGGAATTTTTCTGGGGATTTCGTTCCTCCACCCAGATTCTCGGTCGAGGGAAGCCTGCAAACTTCTCCTTGCACCCTGCTCAACCCGGGGCAAGCCAGGCCTACCCTTGTGGTTACCAAGGCGCGGGGCCGCGAGGTTTTGCCTCGGAAGCCCGTTCACAGTGTTAGCAACCTCGCGACATATGGGGGAAACCGCGATTTTCGGCAGGGTAGAGTAAGCCCTCTAGGTTCCCCTTCTGGCTCCAACTATTCTAATGGGGGCGTTTCTTCCTCTGAAGGGAGGTGGAGGCTGCCTAACAGTGTTACGTTTCGTGCTAACTCGTTGACCCGGCGAGGTGAGTTGATGCTCTGTGACTCGGCCATTCTTGGCGTAATTTGGTTTGTACGGAACTGTTAGAGACTAGGAACGTGCGCTTTTTGCAGCTATCCCCACAGACGGCGCCAATGATGGTTTTATCGGGGACGAGTCCACCATAAACCGGGTATAATAATATCGAACGAGATAGGGAACTATTAATTTTATTAATTGGCGCGTGAGGCCCAATAGAATATGTAAAAAGCCCAAAGATATCAACCCAAGAAACGGCGGCTCAAAATAATTTATAAATAAATAATAGGGGACTAGTAAGCAAATACAATAAATAAATAATTCAAATACTAACAAATAAATAATAAAGAATACCCAACTATGCTATCAATGAAGCTTAAACCCATGCACACCCACTAGAAGAAAAAAGACCTAACCGTTAAGATAAGTTGTAGGTCATGATCTAATAGCATGTTTGATTGGATGGAAAATCAATTCCATGGAAAAGATTTTTCAAAAAGTCGAGGAAAATGAGTTATTATGTTGTTTGGTTGGATGGAAAATGTTTTCCATGGAATTTGACTTCCCAAAAGGGAAGGAAAACAAATTCTTAGGTTGAGATAGGTATTTTTTTTTTTCCAAAGAGATTGGGAAGAAAGTATTAAGCCCTCGACTAATTTACCCTCATCAAAATTGATTAATTACACATGTATATTGATGGTTTTCCGACCTTTAGATAATCGGCCGGCGGGCCAACACAACCGGAAAACTAGAAATACGATATAAAAACACTCTTGGTTGTCTCCCTAAATCTTTGTATTATTCTCACTCAAATCAGGTGTCCCCTACAAAATGATTTGTACAGCCTTTTATACTAGGCCCCTGGGTCGTTACATGTTTATTCCCTATTTAATAGTACAAGTTAATACTCATAAAGCGCATTAAATATACTCAATTATGGACCTCCGATCGTGAATGTCGGTTGGCTTTCCCAAGGTTCCTAATCTCGTAGGCTAAAGTTCTTTTAGACATGTTCTATAAGTGCCCTCCGGCCATCCAGCCGAGAGCCTTGATCTCTCAATCTTTCCTTCGACTCGTCCGGCCATCCAACCGAGAGCCTTGATCTCTCAATCTTTCTCCCTACTCGTCCGGCCATCCAACCGAGAGCCGTGATCTCTCAGTCTTTCTTCCAACTCGTCCGGTCATCCAACCGAGAGCCTTGATCTCTCAGTCTTTCTTCCAACTTGTCCGGTCATCCAACCGAGAGCCTTGATCTCTCAGTCTTTCTTCCAACTCGTCCGGTCATTCAGCCGAGAGCCTTGATCTTTCAGCCTTTCTTTACTCAATCTTGTTCCTCGCAATGATCGCTTCCATTCACTTGTCCCTACCTGCTCCATCCGAGTCGTCCATTCGGCCAGGCTCATATCCCATCATATATATAGCCAAACCATTAATTACTAAGGGCATTTTGGTCTTTACATTCATAATTCCTTACCATTCCAAACCCAACCAAACAATGGAATTCATTTTCCCAGTAATTTCTTTTCTACCAACCAAACAGTGGAATCTATTTTCCTGATAATTTGTTTTCTATGGAATTTGAATTCCATTTCCTTCAAATATTTTCCAGCAAACCAAACGAGCTGTAAGGGATGATCTGCTTAGACTAGATCCCCCCCCCCCTCCTTTATAATGTTGATGGGCACCCTCCATGTGTATGGCATCAAGATAGCGCCAACTTCCCACCAGACACGCGTCCCACACCTTCTCGCCACGACAGCCCCCGCCATCCACATACCCAGAGTCTCTTGTTAAACCCCGAGGAATAGGCTATGAAGGACACGACCGCTGACATGGTGCGGACACGCGCCCTACTGCCAACCTGTGCGCTACCGCGCGACGCGCGTCCGTCACGCCTGGCAGCGACGCGGCCAGGTGCGCTGATCAGACGCCGTGGGGCGTGACTGGCTCGCCGCGACCCCGGGCGGCGATCCGCTCCACGGCGCCCTCTCTGTGGCGGTGGTGGCAGGCGGTGCCCGTGCTCCTCTGTCGCTCCTTGCGTGCACTGATCAGCTTCCTGACTTGCACCAATCCTCTGCTGGCCCTATCTTCTGCCACTCTTGATTATTGGGCTTGGCCCCAACCAAAAAATTTAGCCCGTATCCCATAACCCCATCAATTGTATTAACGGGAAGTACATTATTTAAATACTGGAAGTACATTATTTTGTATACTATCAAATAATGTACATTCAGTACACAAATAATGTACTTTTAGTATATTAAAACGTACCTTGCATTCATGGAAAATACATTATTTGAGTATTAAAAATACATTTATTTTATATACTATCAAATAATGTACATTTAGTACACAAATAATACATTTTTAGAATATTAAAAATGTACATTATATTCATTGTACACGGAAATATTTACCCAAGCCCAACCAACAAAACTAGTAACTCTAGCAAAAGAAGATATTGCAGCACCATTTATAACCCAACAAACCGAGGTATTACTTGTAGCTTCATCCCATTGAACTTTCTTACTAGTTAATTTTTGTTTGTGCTTTGTATTAATGCAGGTAAATCAACATATTCAAGTCCCACATTTATTTGAACTAGAAGAGGTTCTAGTGTCTGCCAAGTACCCAACCAAAAAAGGAAGAAAATGTTCCCAAACCAAAGCCTCAAAATAAACAGGAACAAACCCGTTAAACAACAATCAAAACCTATACCTAAACTCATAGTGACCACGCCTCCTCTAGTGCCCACCACGTGCCCAAGCTCCATTGCGCCCCCTAGCGCACTCAAATCGCTCAACATATCTATCATCATCAAAGTTTGAAAATCTAAAGCTCGATTCATAATCTGAATCCGAACTCGGGTTCGCCGAATGCAGCTCTAACGTGATCCTCGGATTGAACAATCCCTCCAAATTCTTAACCCAAATAAGTTAGTCACCGTAAACCTCAACAATGCCAACTGGTATGGAGTCCTCATGCCCGAGGTATTACAAAATTCCCTCTTGTTTGAAGGAAATCAAGGAATAAACACCTTCTCATTATTTAGTCCACAAAACTCAAACTTTTTTGCATTTGGGTTAAGCTTAGAATTAGGGTGCATTTGATTCGCACATGAGAATCGGAATCAGGATGGGTATCAAATATTTGGTAAGGTAATGGGTTTTGGTGAAAGTATTTAGCATGTTTGGTAGTTGGGTGGAATGGAATGACTATTAATAGTTGGGGAAGAAATGAGGAAGTGAAATGAAACCCTTATTTAATAAGGATATGCGTTTTCTCATTAATGGGGTATTCCAAACTCATAGTAACATTCTCAAAACCTATCAATCAAACACTAACAATCACATTTATACTCATTCCTTATGCCTAAATCCACCAACCAAACACATCCTTAATTCCATAAGGGTGGAATTAATTTGGCCCAATCTTGAAGGGATTTTTAGAGCAATTATCAATAATCTTCACTTGGCCCAAACTAGAATCCACACGGCCTAAATCTGCTTGGCCCGTATCATACATATCACGCCCCAACTCCTTAGAATTTTGGCCCATATTCACATCCTTAGCCATGTGAATCGCTAGAAACATGTGAAGTGTATGGCTAACCCAATAACGAAAGTTTCGTAAGGGGACTGGAGCAGGCTACCATGAGACAAAAGATCTTCTTTCTAAAGAAATTCGATTCGGAACTCTTATATGTCCAAGGTTCAATATTGAAATAATTTCAGAGGTTTTCCCTGACTTTGTCCGTGTCAACAAACAATTCGAAAGACCTCGACTTTTTTAGAACAGGTCCGAGTCAAATAGCAATGATTCGAAGCACTTCTTTTTACACTATTTAGGAAACCCAAGGACTCAATCGTATGGATATGTAAAATACAGGATTTCCAATCCTAGCAGGAAAGGGAGGGAAATGGATACTCAATTGAAAGTGAGTAAACAGAATTCCATACTCGATCTCATAGATACATATAGAATTCTGCGGAAAGCCGTATTCGATGAAAGTCGGATGTACGGCTTGGAGGGCCCAACTTTATGTACAAAAGTAATGTACTTTTAGTATATTAAAAATGTACTTTTTATTTATGATCCACACAGCTGTGTGAACCATGATCCATGCAATAATGATTGGCCCAACACCTTACATGCAATTTCCCCAATTAAAATGGTTGCAGATAGTGTCAAATAACTCATTGCGAGGTTGATTCAATTACAAGGTATCCAAAGAATGAAAAAAAAAATGATGATAAAGTATTAGATTATGAATGCAAAGTATATGCATGGTATGTCATGGAATTTTTGAAACATTTAGCTCTTTAGGTCACTCAATATTTTTGAAGAACCTTATTGTATTTACATTGAACTAACCTTTGGTATACTTCAATTTAAATTCTGTAACAAAGTGAAGTAAAACAAGACAAGTATAATTCGAATACCATCTCCACGTACTTTTCAAATTATAAGATCGAATAGTGTGACCTATATTAAGACACATTAATCTTATTTTGTTTTCAACTTATAATTATGATTGAGGTAGTAACCTATAAAACACTTTAATTGTCAATGTCCCCTTGCTCAGGGGATGTCAATCTTAGCCCTAAATCAACGGGCTAGCCCAATAAACCCTGAAAATTATAGGGTTAAGACTGATAAAATCAATCCAATAAAATATCGAGCTAAATGGGCTGGTCCTAAAAAATTATCGGATTGAGTCGAGTTAGCCCGACGAGCTATCGGGCCAAACCATTGGATTATGTCATATATATATATATATATGTTTGTGTGTGTACTGTAGATATACTACATATAGTGTGTATAGTATATAACGTATATATAGCATATAGTGTATTGTATATAGTGTACATATATGTACTGTACAGTATATATTGTATATATATGTACTATATATATATAGTATGTGTGTGTACTGTACATATATATGTGTGTACTGTAGATACTATATATATATATATATATATATATAGTATCTACAGTACACACACATATCATATATAAAATTATATATTAAATATGTATAATTGTAAATATATACACACACAGATTACATGTGTGTGTGTGTGTGTATGTGTGTGTATATATATATATATAAACATTAAACATAATTTTATCAACATTATCCCATTCTGACATGGTATGTAAGTTTTTTTTTTTTTTTTTTTTTTTTTTTAACTCATCACACTCCACCAATTGTGGTCCATTTGGATACCACTCTTATTTTTCAATTTTTGTTTAGTGATTCAACTCGCTAGATTAGCCCAGCAGCCCGCAATTTAGCTTTAGGGCCAACCCAACCCAAAAAGAAAAAAATGAAAAATCATTTAACCCAAGCCAATAAGCCCAACAACCATGCAGGGCTGGTTCAAAATCCAGCGAGTTGGCCCAATTGACATCTGTTGTTAGTGAATCAAACATTCTTAAAAAAAAAAAAAAAAAAAAAAAAAAAAAGTACGATTCATATAATAAGGTAGAATTAATAAACCATACAAGAACCAACTAACCATAGTTTTCCTGTGTTTTAAAAGGTTAAGGTTTAATTTAGTGGTTTTGTAGTTTATCTTCTAGTATTCTTTGCAGCATTTCGCACTCCAGAAGTGACAGATGAACCAGGAGTAATGGCTTTTCGTATTTTGAAGACATTCCAAGCGGTGCCTACAGTGTGGCCTGCAGTTGCAAGTGCATCTTGTGTTGCTTCCCCTGCGTTCTCCCCAAACCTATCACCAACACACCATATATTATACATTTTATAAGTAGTCTGACGAGTTAATTAGGTAAAAAAAAAAAGTGAGTTTCTTTAACTCGTCCTTTCGTCACATTTTATGTGTCTGGTTTAAATTAATACCCAATTTAATCATCTACTATAATAGTTTTTATCGATTTAGTCCTAAATGACTTTTGTGCTTAATTAGGTCATTGACTTTGATAGTTTTTACCCAATTGAGTCATCTGTTAATATATCTTCATAATTTCACTTCTACTACTCCGTAATACTTAATTCAGTCCTCAACAGTAATTTTACACAAGTTAGTCTTTGACTCTAGTAGTAATTTTACCCAATTTAGTCCTCAGATCGACTATAGTGGTTTTGATCTATTTAATTCTTGATTCTAACTGCCAATGACTCAATTAGGTAAAATCATCGAAGTCGATGACGTAATTAAGCACAAAAAATTGTCTAGGATTAAATAGAAACAAATCACTATAGTCGATGACTAAATTAATTAGATATTAAATCGTGTGGTTTAGTTATTTTGAATTCAATTTAACATTAAGTTTCGTATTAACATATAAAATTTATATATTTTAAAATTATATTAGAAGTTGAGTTAGTTTGACCAATGAATAATAAGACAGAGAAGAGAGAGTGCACCAGAACTACTAATATACATTTCACAATAATAAAATATTAAAAAAAAAAGTGGCGAGTACAATTATAATACATAAATAATTGATTAATTAATTCTTTAGTAATAATTTATTTATCATGAATACGCAAATACTCAATTTGACTTATATAGTTAATTCATAAAGGTTGATTGAGAAATAAATTTACTAAATTTCAAGTTACTCCTATGCAAAATAAGTGCCTGTAAAAGTAGCAATAATACCTTTGAGACACCATTTTAGTCACAGCACCAGAAGTAGCAGAAAATGCCTGTCTCTCAGCAGCTTCAGCTGCATCCAAAACCTTGTCTACAATTCCAAATAGAAACAATTCAAGTAAGACTTTGTTTATAATATATTTAATAAATGAAAATTTTAAGAATTGGTATAAAATGAATATCTAACGTAATTATATTAGTTTTGATGAAGAGTAATCAATTTAAACATGTCCAACATTACAATATTTAATAGTTACTTTCAACTTAACTAACTTAGATTAAAGGATGACAAATTTGGCAAATTATACCGTGAACTAGGGTTTATCTTGCATTGTAGTCTGTAGACCCTGGTCCAAAAATAACATTCAGATTGTAGTTGACATATTCTGTATCTGCGGTTAATAGTTTCTATACTTGTAGTTATCATATTATGTGTCAGTAACCATCAAAGTTATTTATTTACATTTATAAAAACTATTAACTGTAGGTACATAATGTATCAACTGAAGGTATTGAATTTTTGTATCAGAGTTCATAATGCAATATGAACTCTGATCCATGGTATAACAATTGGACAATTTTTCAAGAATCACCAAACTACTTAAATTGAACCCAATATAATTTGTGGGGCATAAGATTACTATTTATTCATGTTTAAAAAAAATTAGTTCTTGCTTTCACCCAAAATATGATCGAACACTTTTAACCATTTTTATAAGACAGGTGTAATTTTAATCCCTAATTAACATGTCATTACAAATGTATCAATTAATTAATTATCAAAATGAGTATTTTCATCCTTAGCTAGCGAATGAAAATAATCACTTTAATGATTAATTAAGTATAACATTTGTATACTCTGTCGGGCCGAGGCGGGGGCTCTTGGGGTTGGAAATTCAGAAGAAAGTATAACATTTATAATATAAGTGAATACATGACAATTAAAGACTAAAATTATACTTACCAATATAACTTAAAAACAAAAAAAAAAATAAAATAAAAAACATATTGTTTATTTAGAATTGCTGTATAATTTTCTGTGTCATTGACCAGACAAAAGATACTGAGAGTGGTTATTTTATTGATGGCACAATAAAATTCAGTAAAAATATAAGATAGATTGATTGATTAATTACTTACTAACAGCATCTAGTGAGGCTAAGAGGACCTCTCCTGGAACCATAGACAAAAACTTCTTGCCAGCTTGGGACCTAACCATGGGACCCATGATTGATCCAGTGGCTACCCCTACACCATCAAGCATAGCTTTGCTCATCTTTTCCGTCATTTGGGATAGCTTCCTTGCACTGCACAACACAAATATTCAAACTTCTACTGCTCTAATTTGACTTTAATCACCACACAAATCACATTAATTATTTTCTTTTGTCCCCACTTCCTTTAAAGGTGTTTGGTGGTTTTGCTAAGAGTTAAAAGGAAAATGTAGTTTTATGTTGTTTGCTTCCTGGAATTCATTTATCAAAGTTGAGGAAGTTAAATTATGAGCAAAGGGGGTGGTATTTTGTTTTTCACGGGGCTTGAAAAAAAAACATGATCAGACTATTTCGTCCTCATGAAAGTTTTAATTTCTTAATTATATAGGTATAAATAGCAAAATTTTAGCTATTAATTCATCTTCTTAGAGGCGTTCGTATTAGTCTTTATATTCATTATTTCTTACTTTTCTAAACGTAGCCAAACAATTGAATCCATATTCTCAATAACTTCTTTTCTACCAACTAAATAATGAATCCTATATTCCTAATAATTTATTTTACATGCATTAAATTTCAATTTAATTTCTCCTCAAATATTTTCCACGAATCAAAAGCACATTTATAGTTCTTTAAGCATTTTGACATGTTACAAACTTTTGGCATATCAAAGTGTGTTTTAAAAAAAACACTTTTTGTTGAAAGAAAGATGTCTGCATATTAGGGTACATAACAAGAAGAGTTTGCATTGCAAAATCAAATTTCGAAATGTCTAGCTAGTGTTGAAAATTTCACACAAATAGTATGTAATTAATTTATTGGCACTAATTACTAATATAAGAAAAATCTAACAATAAATCACCAAATGTCAATGAGCTTGTGGTCTAGTGACACAAAGTGACTCTTCCATATGGGAGGTCATGTGTTTGAGCCCTGGAAGGGATGATATGATATTGACTCGTTGTGCTTTAGTAGGTTAAGAAAGTAATTATGAAAAGATACTACATTGTAACAAAGTCAGTAGTACTAAAATAAGTTTTAAACTTTTGATGAGTCAAATTTTTTTTTAAATATTAAAAGGAAATATTTTAACATACCACATACGTAAAAAAAATGGAAAAGAAAAATAAAAACAGTTAGTAATAAAGGAATAAGGACAAATTAATTATCCAACTGACACCATAATGCAATTAAGTCACTGAATCTAAACAAAACTACAATTGAATTCCTAAACTAACCCATTTCATGCAATACGCCCATTTTGTAGGTTCTTCCAGTTTCTAACAGGTGACCCAAATTTAAAAGGGTCATACTTGTGTGAGACCGTCTTACGGATCCTTATTCATGATGCAGGTCGGGTTGGGTCGAAACAACATGCAAATATCATACTTATATGTTCAAATATAATACTAATCAGGAATACAATTTTTGTTACTTATAAGAGAAAAACTATTACATTTTTCATAATAAGTAATGTTGACAAGTGTCCATTACTTATAAGAGAAAATATATTACTTTTGAGAAAAAAAATGTAATACTTTTAAATCAAAATGTATAAGTATTGTATTTTCCTTTAAAAATATTACATTTACCCTTATAAGTAACAAAAATTTTAGGCAAAAGGGTCAAATAGATCCATGTACTAACACTGATTGTTCATCCAACACCATGAACTAAAATATGGTCCATCTAAGTCATTATACTCATAATTATTTTTCATCTAGCATTTTTAGCATATTTCTAACAAGTAACCCATCTAATTTGTTGACATGGAAAAATAAAATAATAAAAAATGATGACATGTTATTTATATGAATGTTTTGGATGATTTTACCCTATTTCATTAATGAAGAAAATGATTTCTTGCAATGAAATAGGGTAGAAATCAAAGTTGTTATATAATATTTTAATTGCAGTGTACTGCACTACTGTGTATGTATAGTGGGATATTCAAAGTTGTTCGGCAATGAAATTCCATGAAAATCGATATATTAAAATTAAATTAAATATAATAACTTAAGATATTATATTGGGTAAATTTTATTATTTTTTAAAAAATAATTTAATTTTCATATATCAATTTTAATGGAATCTTATTGTCAAACGACACTGAATACCCCGCTATACATACACAGTACACTCCGCTATACATACGCAGTACACTGTAGTTTAAACTTTATATAGCAACTTTGATTTCTGCCCTATTTCATTCCAAGAAATCATCCAAAAATACAATATCTTAAGTTATTCAATTATCCAAAAATCCAAAAATATTAATTTATTTTTAAAATAAAATAAAATTTACCCAATACAATATCTTAAGTTATTATAAAAATAATTTAATTTTCATATGTCGATTTCCATGAAATCTCATTGCCGAACGATAGTGGATATCCTGCTATACATACACTCATGTAGTTAAAACTTTATATAACAATTTTGATTTTTACCCTATTTCATTGCAAGAAGTTATTTTTTTTATTAATGAAATATGGTAGAAATCGTCCAAAACATCCATATAAATAACATGTCATCATTTTTTCTAATTTTATTTTTCCATGTCATCAAATTAGATGGGTTACTTGTTAGAAATAGGCTAAAAATGCTAGATGCAAAATAATTAGGAGTGTAATGACCTAGATGGACCATATTTTAATTCATGGTGCTAGATGAACAATCAATGGTAGTACATGGGCCTATTTGACCCTTTTGCCAAAATTTTATTCTTAATTAGTACTACCTCCGTCCCAAAATGGTTGTCTGGTTCGTTTAACGAGGCTTGACTGAAGTAATTTTTAATCCAATTTTTCATATTATTAAGTTTAGCATTAATATATAAAATTTATATATTTAGAAACTACATTAAAAGTACTATTAAACACAAAAAATTAAATTTAAAAATAATAAAAAATTACTAAAGAAAATAAACAAATAAGGAATAGTTGGTTTGACCAATGAATAGTAAATAGGACAGGTAAAATGGGACGGAGAGAATATTACATTTGAGCATATAAGTATGGCATTTGTGCGTCTAAGTATTATATTTTCATCTTGACGTGACCCGACCCATCTCACAGTGACACGGTCTCACACAAATTTTTACCCATTTAAAATATTTATAAAAAATAATCATTTAAAAATATAGCTTCGTCTTTGCCGTAGACGAACTTCTTTGTCTCTAAAAGAGACTAAGCTTCTTTCTTTAAAATTATTTTTTAAAACAAGTTTTTAAAATATATTTTTAATTTGGGTGGTCGGTTAGAAACTTAGAAAACCGGCAAATTGGATGAATTGTATTAAATAGGTTAGTTTAAGAACTCGGTTATAGGTTTTTTAGCTTCAGTAGCTTAATTGCATTAATGCATTATCGTCAGTTTGATGGCCTATTTGACCATTATTTCAAAAATAAAATATTTTTAAAAAAATATTAGGAAAAATTACCAGTACTTTTCGTCCTTAAGTTATATGGTAATTGTAGAATTCGTTCCTAAATATTGGTCGTATTTACTTTTCGTCCCTAAGTTATCATTGACGTTGCACTTTTTGTCCATTTACTAATAAAATATTAAGGACAAAATTTGTAATTATAGTATAACTTAGGGACGAAAAGTGAGCACAAAAGGATGAAAATTGCAATGTCAATGATAACTTAGGGATGAAAAGTGAGTATGACTAACGCTCAAGAACGAATTCTGCAATTACCATATAACTTAAAAACAAAAAATGCAATTTTCTCAAAATATATTACGGAGTATAAAAAATTAAAAATGATTAGTTATAATTAAGGTACCGTTGCAGAGAATTGTTGACTGCACTTTTCTTGGCAGCACCATTCACACTGTTTTTCCTTTCAATTGCATTGACACCACTTTTCTCCTGTCCAGCTGGACTCAAAATTGTTTCTCCTCCTTTATATACCTATTTTAGTTTTGTTCAACTAAATAAGTAATTCATAACAAATCTTCGTATATACTGTGCACATAGTTTATTATTGCAATTCATTTGAACAAATTACTCCTTTGTTAAATTTTAATAAAATGTTCACCCTCTTATATATCCTGTTAATTCTACGTGCAAATAATTTTCGTATTACATATTTAATTTGTCCCTATTTTTCTCGATTTTATTTAAATAACAAACAATTATTTAATTATATCAAAAGCAATCACAATATGTACTTTAATAAATAAATACACATGTTTCCTTTTGTATCAACTTTGATAATGATGATCCCATAGTTCCCCCACACAAAAGCGTACGTACACACATATAACACCTTTTTAGGGAAAAATTCAACTTTTCGTTCCTAAGTTATATGATATTTGTAAATCCATCCCTAAATGTTGGTTATGCTCATTTTTCTTCTCTAAATTATCATTAGCATTGTACTTTTCATCATTTTATTAACAAAACATCAGGGACGGAATTTTCAACTTTAGTATAGTTCATGGATGAAAAGTGAGCACGAAAAGTTAATAAACAGACAAAATATGCAACACCAATAATAGCTTAGAGGCGAAAAGTGAACACAATCAATACTTAGGGATGAATTCTACAAATACCTTATAATTTAAGGATGAAAAGTGCAATTTTTTTTAAAGTTTTTATAGTCATATTGTGTCTAGACTCTAGAGTCTAGTACAAACATTCAAGTGTAGGCAATAAAAAAAAATTGTTATTTTTCTTAGATAATTTTGATAATATACTTAGAACATTTTATAAAAATAGAGTTCTACTACATGTACTCCCATGTTCTACTCTCTCACTTTTACTTCATGACGTAACAAACAAGGATTGGATATCTTCATCATGTGAGTTCCAGAAAAAATGTCCTGTTCAAAGATTTGTGAGAGAGAGTAAAAGTTGAGAGTAAAAAATGTAAGTCCATGCAATATTTTTCTTTAAGATATAGAAAGTAGAATGAAAAATTGATCTTTAAAACGGTAGTGATGTGTAGTTTGATAACATCACTGTTACTTTTCTTAATGAATGTCATAAATATAAGATCTATCTTTATCAAGGTCGGCAAAATTATAGAATATAAAGGGCAAAATTTTAGAATATAAACGGTGGCAATTTGGTATTCTTTTTTCATCTAGGTCAAATTTAAGGTGCGTGATTTTCGTGCTTAGGTGTGTGGTTTTGAGCTTAAGGTGCGTTTGTTGTTGAAACTTACGTGCGTCGGTCTAAAGCTTTAGGTGCGTGGTTTGTGTGCATAAGGTGCGTCAGTTGTTGAAACTTAAGATGCGTCGGCCTAAGACTTTAGGTGTGTGATTTTCCTCTTAAGGTGCGTGATTTGTTTACTTAAGGTACGTAAATTGCGCAACTTAAGGTGCGCCATTTAAAACTTAACTGGCAAGACCTGCTCTTCAAGGAATGAACATGAAATTCACTTTAACTTCTTACTAATGAAATCCGTCTCTTTTTAAAGGAATTACCCTTGGTTCAGGTAAGGGAAAGGTAGCTAGTCTCATTTGACTACAGTAAAGAAAGAAAGCAAGGAAAGAAAGGCAACCTATACGTGAGACTTCTGTTTGAATAATAAGCAGAGTTCATAGAAGGTATGAAATTGCTCGACCGAAGGGAGAGGGGGGTGACACTACATTTTATGAGTATAGCTCAGGCCGGCCTTTAGCTCCAAGGTGTGTGGTTTTCCTTCTTAAGGTGCTTCGTTTGTGTGCTTAAAGTGCGTCAGTCGTTGAAATTTAAGGTGCATCGGCCTAAGGCTTTAGGTGCGTGGTTTTCCTTCTTAAGGTGCGTGATTTGTGTGTTTAAGGAGCATCAATTGTGAAACTTAAGGTACGTCATTTAAAACTTAAGGTGTGTGATTTTACTTCTTAATGTGCTTTGTTTGTGTGCTTAAGGTGCATGTTTTGTGTACTTAAGGTGTGCGGTTTTACTTTTTAATGTGCTTTGCTTGTGTGCTTAAGGTGCATGTTTTCTGTACTTAAGGTGCATCATTTTAATGCTTAAGGTTAGGTGTGTCATTTCTACACATAAAGTGCGGGCATCCGTTGTGTGTTAACCGCACGAGAACCCTTCCCCTACATATATAGGACGGTTCACGTGGAGTGAGATCTGAGCTCGTTGATCTTATCTAAATCGACAACTCATAATGAAGGAAAAAAAACACGCTTCCTGAAAACATGGATGAGAATGATCAAATTTCTCGAACTGATACACCTTAAGCTTCGAATTTATTGAAGTTTTTAACATACGCAACTTAAGATCATGTTAAACCGATGCACATTAAACTAAAAAGTGATGCACCATCAACTTTAAACATATGTCGCACCTTAATAAGCTATAAACATATGCATCTTAAGTTATAAACTTAGTCACCTTATTCTTTAAATTTAAGCGCCTTAAACTTTAAAAAGCTATAAATTTATGCACCTCAAGCTTAAACTTTAAACTCAAACATCTTAAACTTTAAACTTACCGCACTTTTAAGCTTTCAAGATATTGGACAGAAAAACTATTTATAGTGTACTTAATAATTTAAGAACACATTGGGTAACACAGAAGAGAAGAGATGAGACAATACCTGATTAGCATAAGCATTGCTACATATGAAGATCCCCTTGACAATCTGACCCGTTCCGCCCGCGATGGCCTTGGCCAAGAAATTGTTGTAGTCATCAACCCTGGGCGCGAATTCTTTCCAGTCAACAACACTCCCTTTCTTCTTCTTATCCGACAACAACGTTTTGGAAGTCGAAAACAGGCAGTGTTCTTTGAGGAACGAATCCAGAAACCTCAAGTCCCCCTCCGAGAACGTCACCCCATAGCTCAAACTGTTGCCATCTCTCACCGGAATGGTGAACAGATAGTTGAGAGCAGCGAGCTTAACCACCGGCTCGTCTCTCGTCAGGGGCCACTGCAGATCGTCGCCGACTTTCACGGTGGTGGCCACCGAGACGCCGTCTTCCGCTATTCGCCATATCGTGAAGACGCCGCTGGCTAGCTCTACAGCTTCCCCGGCGTCCACGAGATGGGCCTTGGATCCCGGGATGCTCAGGAGAAGTTCATGCGTTACAGCCCTGCTGCTTTCTTGGGGCATTTGGGGGGTTTTGGGTGTCTTAGGCCTAAAACAGTTCATGCTCTTTACTTCTTCAGTACTGTTTTTTTCAGGCTAGATATATAAAAGGATTGAGTTATTGGTGGATGATGGAAGGGCATAAATTCTAATTCATCCCTCCTATTTTGTAAGCTACCATACTTGTTTTTGACAAGATTTTTAGAAAAAGATATCAAATATGATATCTTTTCAAATTTACCTTCAAAAAGTGATAAGTTTTCACTCATTGTTATACATGTAGCCTTTTAATGCTTAAGGCCTATTTGGTAAACAATCAGCCTATCAGCCAATTTTGACATATTTGACTACTATTAGTTGTTTTGTTAATAAGTTTTTTGTAACTCCAAAATGCTAAAATTCAAAAGGTTATTCAAAGCAGTCTTTTCAGTTAGCTTTTTGAGAAAAGAAATTATATCAAATAACTATCAACTAACAGCTAATTTATCAAACAACTTTCTACAATCAGCTAATGTTATCAACAAATCAAACAGTTTACTTTGGCGGATTTTGGCGGATCCGCCACTAACCAAACATGCCCCATACCTTCTAACCCAAACAACCAACCCAATCAGCTAACAGCGACCAAGGAAGGTCTAAGTTAATTTAATGTGTTCAACTTATTATCTTAGACTGTGAGTTTGACTATAGTGTATAGACACATAATAATATGTTATATATTTTCCTTGTGTGGGACTTGCTTATTGGCCATCCCCAATTTGAATTCAATTGTTATATATATATATATATATATATATATATATCATAGATCATAGATCATGTCCATCTTATCTTACATTATGGACCCTAGTCCAAAAATTATGTGTCTACAATTGATATATTTTATACCTGCAGACTGCAGTTAAGTTTATGCGTCGGTAAATAACTTGAAGGCGAATAACATGTTAACTATAGGTTAGTTGCATATTATATGTTGCAATTAATAATATCTTATGTGCATATAGGTACCATTTAATGTGTATGTACTATGTAGTTAATATTACTATGTAGTTAACATATTATGTGATTTCAATTATTTAAAGACACATAAATTGTTAAATGCGGGTACAAAATATGTCAACTGTGAATACATAATCTTAAGGTTATTTTGGACGACCAAGATTCACAATACAAGGTAGATATTGGTTGAAAGTTTACTGGTTGAATTGGTTAGGCGGGTTTAGCTATGAACAATTTAAATTCCCTTACTTCCTAGTAGTTTCAATTAAAGTCACAAATTAGACTTCATCTAAAACACATCTATAAATAGCAATTGTGGATCTATTTTGATCGGAACTCTAAATTTGACATCAAATCGATAGTCACAAAAAAGAAAAGCATACATATCGGATAAAAAGATGGAATCTTGAAGCTATAATAAGGAGCGAGATAATGGTTTCCAGAAAAAGTTGTGCTGGTTATTGTTGGATTCTATTATTCCTTCTGCCGCTTTATTCTGTTCTTCGTGGTTAAGTTGCCATTAAAGCATAATTACTTTCGGCGGCAAAATTTTCAAAAGTTTATTTTTTGTTCTGATCGGACAAAGTGTTTGAAAATTGGGGTGTAAAATTCGGAAAAGTTATCAAAAATCAACCTTGCCTCGTTTCACGTAAAATGATAATACAGAACAATATTTTAAAGATCACAATAAGATCCAATAGACAATTTTTGAGTCATTTTTATTTTTGGTCCTATTGCTATTGGAGCATTGCCAATTTTAGTTCACTTCATTAATTTTTGTTACATTACGACCAGTCTTATTTAGTCATTGATACTTTTAGTCCACCGTTAAAATTTTCATCAAATGGTCATCGAAAATAAGGGTATTTTTGGTCTTTTCATTGTTTGGTCATCTCATTGAGCCTTTGCAGTGGTTTTCCTTACACATTTTTATCCAATGAAGTGGTCCGGCAGAAGCCATGTGAGCCACATTACAAAGCCATGGCTTTCGCCAGACCTCTTCATTGGATGAAAGTGTGTAAGGAAGACCACTACAAAGGGTAACGAAGATGATCAAAGCATGAAAAGACCAAAATATCCCTATTTTGGACGGTTATTTGACGAAAATTTTAATGGTTGACTAAAAGTGGCAAGAACTAAATAATACTGGCTGTAATGTTGCAAAAATTAATAAAGTGGACTAAAATTGGCAATGCCCCATTAACAGTAGGACCAAAAATGAAAATGACTCAAAATTTTTACTTAATTTTTGTAGGTTGTAATTTAATGGGGAGGATATAGAGTAAGGAGACATAAATTCTCCCTGTAAAGTATTGATTTTTATCAGACTTGTGGAATCCACCAAAGAAAACAAGTTTTTGCGTCATTCTTATGCAACATAGTGCCCAGCCGGGCGCGTTAATGACGATTTTCTCCTAATTTTTTAGGGTTTTCATATTTGTTTTGTTTTTGTATTTTCGTTTTTTATTCCTCACCTTCTCTTTCATAGTCACACCTGTAAAAACTTCTCAAAACTACAACAATTGGGGATGCTCTAATCTATCAGAACAAGGTTATTGGTGAATTTTTAAATATTTTGTCAGCATTTTGGGGGTGTGGAGGAGAAAAAGCTAAGGAGATACACCGAGCGTAAATTATATTACACATCATAGTTTATATTGTAATGTGGACTATTGATGAATGTTTATTTAAAAGAGTTAATTCCACCAAAAGTCCCCTGTCTTTGATGACAATTCCAAATTTAGTCCCAGACTATCGTTTTTGCCATTTAACATCCTAGACTATTAGTTTTTGGACACTTTTAGTCCTTCTCAGGACTTTTCCTATTTTTAGTAAGGACATTTTTGTCTCTTCATGTTTTCTTTTGTTATTTTTTCCGATTTCAACCAGTTTAATTGATTTAGGGTTTTATTAAAAATCGATTGAAAAATCTGGTTACTAAAAATCAGAGATTACCTAAAGTCATAACCCAATTAAATTGGCTAAAATCGAAAAAATAACAAAAGAAAAATATGAAAAGATAAAAATGCCCTTACTAAAAAATAAAAAAGTTACAATAAGGACTAAAAGTGTCCAATAAATAATAGTCTGGGATGTTAAATGGCAAAAACGATAGTCTAGGACTAAATTTGGAATTGCCACCAAAAACAAGGGACCTCTGGTGGAATTAACTCTTATTTAAAATATAAGAAAGGTTCATTATCTCTGTATAATATAAAGGGTCACTTAATTTTTGCCCACGACTTTTCACGACGAGATTTGTTGGGGTTTGTGCATTGATGGTTGGGCTTTAGAAAATGTGTCTATTTTGCCCTTGCCGATGCGTTGATGGTCGCAGTCCAATTGTTTAGAGGACAACAGTGATACTATTTTGGTGGGCTAGACTTGTATGGGTGACATTGGTCTCTGACATTCAACCAATACTCTTTGTACTTTTGTAATTTTTTACCATTTCATATTTATTCGTTTGTAGGCTTGACTATTTATTTTATTTGATTTTTCTTCGAATCTGTTCAATGAATTTTGTTCTTTATTATTTTTAATTGTCCTTTTATCTAATTTGTTAACCTTCCTCCATACTTCAATTATCCTTTCGAAGACTTTTTCCATGCGCTAAGAAGGACCCTAAGTCCCCTTTGACCCACGACATGAGAAGGATCATCACGATGACTTGGAAGGGCATCCAAACCCTATCCGGAAAGAGGAATTCTTTGATGCACCCAATGAGCAAAAGGGGATAACCATAGCGGAGTACATGACTCTAGACTTTTTCATGCACAACTCCATCTATGTGCTCCCCTTGGAGAACTTGAACTTCCACATCCATTCATCGGTGTTTAATCTTGTCCAAAACAATCCATTTAGTGGTCGGATTACCTTTTGAGGATCCTCATGTGCACATCACCCGATTGTGAGAGATTGTGGTATGTTCCGACAATAAGGCGTGTCGGATGAGATTGTAAGATTGAATTTGTTTCCCTTCTCCGTCATTGGAGAAACATCTAGTTGGTTGGATAGTCAAGATGACAACCATTTCTGATCTTGGGGTCCATTGCACAAGGAATTTATGAGCAGATTCTTCCCTTTGACAAAAACAATGAAGGTTCGTAAACAAGTACAAGAATTCAAACAAAGTCCCCTTGAGAGCTTAAGTGAAGCATGGAGGAGGTTCAAGAATTTGAATCACCAATGCCTACCCGACCTCCTCCGCCATTGGGACGTTATTAGCTCGTTTTATGGAGGCCTCACGGATGAGGGGAAAATGTTCCTTGACTCCTCATCTCATGGTGTTTTTGTTTCATCATCTCCGTCGGATGCAGAAGAGCTCATAGAGAAGATTTTTCCAAATACCTCCTTTTGGTACAACAAGCGTGATTCTAAGGCGGGGATGTATGAGGTCAAATAGAATGTTGCTAATGATGCCAAGTTGGAAGCTATTAACCACGAGATCAAAAGACTTCAATCTATTGTGGAGAAGCTCGAAGCAAAATCAAAACCATGTATGATCCATGCTCTCTATTGCAATATTTGTGGTGGACCCCATGATATACCATGATTTGCACATCTCCTTCCACCTGTGAGTAAGTGGAGGCGGTGAAATATCCTAGGGGGAATGCTTACAATTATGTGAGTGGAGGTCAAAATTGGAAACAAGGAAATGTTTCGAATCAAGCGGGATACTAAGGGAGGCTCCAAGCTAACTAAATCAAGGTGGCAAACCCACCTACGGACCGGGTAGTGATAGGGGCTGAATTGCCTATTGTTGGAAAAAATGGCAATAAATGGCATTTTAAGTGGTCATTTTGTGGTATAAATATATGTAGGGTCCACATCCGATTTGGGTCGGGTCAAAGTGGATTCGGATTCTTCGTAGTGAGACGAAGAGATCGATATATTATACACTCAAAATGGATAATGGGTGAATGAGAAATTGGTTCTCAAAGTAGATCCATTGACATGGAAAAAGTGTGGAAAAAGCTTTAAGGAAATCATTTGTCCCACATTAGTTTGGGAAGAGGATTTCACCCACTATAAATACAAGAGTCTTTTCAAGGCTAATTGACTTGTATGGCATAGAGGCTCTCTCTCGCGCGCGCGCGGGGGGGGGGGGGTGTTTAAACACAAAAAATTCAAAATTGTATATATTCACAATATCGGGTTACAAATGTGTAATTGAAGGTGCGAGTACAAAATCTCTGTATAGTCCTTCAGTGTTCTATGAATCGGGCTTGGCCCATTAATTCAATTACCCAACATCAATTTAATTGGGCTAATCAACTTAATTTAATTACTATGGGCCCAATTAATTAAATTGGTCCATTAATCCATCTCATACTGAGCCCAATAATAATTTAATCGGTCTATTTTTCGGGCTCGAATTTTCTGTGTCTACAAATTGCCCGCTCGAGACTTGTAGTGACATGCTGCCTAACGTGCTTGGAGCGAGAAATCTCGAAATTTAAAATTTGTCACGGCCTTAATCAATGGGCCAAAATAATATAACTAACTTTAATTAGCCCATCAACCTCAACGAATCCATGATCGAAAATGAATTTATGTTCTGGCCCAATATGTAAATCCAATTTCCTTGATACACATCTGACATCCCATTCCGATACAAACCAGTAAGCTTTAAACAATCCATGAAATTTAGAACTCTATCCAAATTCAATAATCACCGTGTTTTCCCCTTGTATGGTGTAACGTGATTATCAGTTCAGTAGTCACAAACTGACTCCATGTTGAACTCAAACACTCCCAAATCACCTATAAATAGAGCCATAACGCATCACTTTTCTCATCAGTGTTGAACAAGAAGATTCATCACCAAATCAAAGCAACAGATTAAGGAGAACTGACTTACAGTCTACCCTTTCAATCAGGTGAACTCCTTACTCTTTATTTTCTATCTTCCCTATCTGCCTTTTCATTTACAGAGGAGTAACAAGACCATTCAATAAATAAACCGAAATCAAGAATCAATGAAGTTCACAAACCCAAGGAGGAAGCAACGGGGAATCTGCCGGGTAGAACAACCACCGGAGCGCGATATCATTGATGCCACCCGAGAGTGGGTTTCTACTTGGAGTACCCAGGTTTCTATTGTTGTTGGAGCTCTCCACCCGGGACTGCCAAAGTCTTCCCTCCTCTGTCAAATTGCTACAACGAAGACCAACGGGAAGACTGCCGAGTAGAACAACCACCGGAGTGCGGTATCAATGATACTGCCGGAGCGTGGGTTTCTACTCGGAGTAGACGGATTTCCGTTGACAGAGCTTCTCACTGGACCACTCAATCTGTCGCTGCCGTTGGGGAACCAGAACTGCTATGCCGCTGTTTTCATAGTCCAGAGGTCGTCGGAACTTCCTTCACCATTTACTGCCGAGCTTGTGGATTGAAGAACAAAAACCGAATAGTGAGCTGGGGTTTGTTGCCGTGGAAACGTGTTGCAGAGCTTCCCTACTGCCATCGCAAACTGGTGTTGAAGAAAAGAGATTTACTTGTATCACTAAAGTGACTTCAACTTTTATGGAGGCAGACTTAGACTTGACATTGCGACTTCCCAGAGACCTTCACGTGGCTTGTATTGGGAATGAAATAAGACATTGTTTCAGATGGCCCCAACCCCCACTTTCCTTTCTACAACATCACTATAGATATATTTTATTTGCTACATGTATATACTCTTGTTTCGTTTTTCGCTTTTCCTTTTTTTTTTTTCCCTTTTCAATCTTTAGTTACTGTTTGTTTTTTTTCCTTTTCTTTCCACTCTTTTTTGCTTTCTTTTTTTTTTTTTTGTTTTTTCTTTCGTTTTTTTTGTTTTGTTTTTTGATTCCCAGGTTTTTTTTTGCTTTTACTTTTTCTATTTTGTTTTCTTTTCGTTTTTCTTGCGTTTGATTCCTAGGTTTTTTTTTGCTTTGCTCTTTTTCTTTCTGTTTCTACGCTTTTTTGTTTCTTTCTTTTATCTTCTTGATTCAACAAAGTTAATTATTATTATTATATCATTCCTTATATAATAATAATAATAACAATAACAACTTTGTTAAAAATGATATAATTATAATAACTAATGATGATAATAATAATAATAACTTTAATCATTATCATCATTACTTTTTTTTACAGTAATTTTTCTCAATTTTGACATAATCTCAACACGGTTCAAAGATGGTGCACTTTCAAGATCAATGGTTCGATGGACAAAGGAACTTGGTGATAACAAGCACCAAGAGTGACCATAAAGTTACATTGGTCGTCAATCAACCCCTTGCATCCCCTTCACCGCCAAAGCTCATGGTGTCATATCACGAACGCAATTGGACTCCTGAATATGACATTCCACCGTCCAAAGTGTGGACCTTGCAACCAGGCTTGAAACACGAACCTTCCACAGACATCCTTCCCACGCTAGGGAGTCGCATAATTGATGATGAGGTCAAGTGGGGTAAAGACATCGATTTTGAAGGTGAATTCATTTACACGCCAGGATACTGGGAATGGGTTGAAGATGTACTTAACTTCTTCAGAAAACCTCTAAGGGAAGACATGATATAAGACGCTGTGTTCGCGTCATTATTCACATATGACCGCAACGTCGACATCGTCCAAGCTTTTTGCGAAGCATGGTGCCCCCGAACCAACACATTGATTACTTCCTCCGGCGAGATGTATATATCACTTCGAGATTTGTACATGCTTGGAGGGTTGCCATTGCTTGGGGAAATTTACGATGAGCGCATCCCAAACGCCTTGGACTTGGCCAAGGGTTCATACAAATGTTGTGCGTACTTATTCGAGGCGTTCTTCCATTTAACTCAACAAGAAGATCACACCACTTTTGTTCAAGTATCCCGATGGATCGACTTCTGGTGCAGGAAAACCCGAAGATATGCAGCTCCTCCGCCTCGAAAAGAGAATAAGAAATCTCGACCAAAGGCTACTCACAACCCAAGCGGGATCCTTGAAGCTGCTCCTAGATGGTCGCACGTGAGTGAAACACCCTTCGTCGAATTAAACATCCCTCCCAATCTTGAACAGGAAGTCTACTTAGCAGCATTTCTAGCGTGTTGGCTCTGTACGTTCGTACTACCGGGCAACCCAACGGCAACCATTCGCCCTGAGACTTTTAATATGGCGTGCAAAATGGCGAAATGGATTAAGGTATGCCTCGCTCCTCCAGTCCTTGCCGGCATCTACTATGGGTTAAACTCAATTTCAGAGTCTATATCTCTTGGTCAAATGGGCACTCCCTTCCCCATCCATTATGTATATGGATGACTATCAGCTTATTTCAATACTCACTTCAAGACCCCTAGCCTCATGTCGTCGTCTCCAAAGATGGTCACTTCTTCCGGAGAAGGCGGTGCTAAGTATTACGACAGAATTGATGCTCGCAAGAGGATTTTTAAGGTCGAATACGCGTCTTGGCTTTGCACATCTCGTCAAAATGGTAGAGACTTCTTTTTCTGTGATGACAAGAGAGGGGGTAAAGAGAATTTTGAATATTTCATATGTTTGCGCCCTGGTTTTCTTGTTTTACGCCAAGGACGCCAATGTAAGGCTGAGCCTTATGTACCCCATNGTAAAGAGAATTTTGAATATTTCATATGTTTGCGCCCTGGTTTTCTTGTTTTACGCCAAGGACGCCAATGTAAGGCTGAGCCTTATGTACCCCATCGCTTCAGTCGCCAATGTAAGGCTGAGCCTTATGTACCCCATCGCTTCAGTCGTCAGTTTGGATTCTACCAAGCATCTGCCCCTCGCTTCAGTCGTCAGTTTGGATTCTACCAAGCATCTGCCCCTGGTTTGTTACTGACGGATGACCGCGACGTCACACTTGCTAAGGGATTTCAACTCCATCGCCAGTATGAGCACTTCAACTCTCTGTCTAGGGCCACATTTCCCATGATCCTGTCTATTCCAAAGAAACATGTCTCAGACACCTACAAAGCCTGGTTGGTTGACGTGCATACAAATCTCCTTGAGAATCGTGTCAAAGACATAGTCATTAATGGTGACCCAATCGTAACCGTTAGAGAGGGAATAACTCAAGAGCAAAGGGATCAATTGGATACTTTGAGAGAAGGCAAAGCACCAGTACAGGATGCCCCCCGCGATTAAGTGTCAGAACATGCAACCCAAAAGAGAAGGGAGGAGCAAGTGAGGCACCGAAGCTCGGACGAGGATGTTGATAGTGATCGCAATTTTAAACGAAACAGAAGACCATCGACCGAGGTTAGGAAACTTTCCTAAACTTTTCCCTTTCATAATGATTCAAAATCTTAGCCTTATTGACATATGTATTCCTTTTATAGGGTTCTGCTGGGCTACATGTCAGTAATGACGCCCGGTCGTTGAATCAACATTCTTCTATAGGCGAGGTGGAACATAGCGACAGTTCTGAATCCCTTAATCAAGTGGTAGCATCTCATCAATCGCTGTCGCCCTCAAACCCACCTCACCAAGAAACACAACTGGAACCGTCCCATGTCTCCATTCTTCCTGGTGCAGATTCCTTCATGTCACGGTATATGGCCATGATCGCAGGCATTTGGAATGATATTTGCGAGAAGTTAAAGGAAACTCCAGCTGAAAGTGTTTCTTCCTTCAAAGGAAGTGTTGAGAGACAACTCCAACTTATGAAACATAATGTGGTAGACTTGTCATCATTAGAGAACAGAGTGGATGTTTTTTTTAAGAAGGCTCAGGATTATGATAAGATATGGTCCAAACACTCAGAAGCGATGCCAGTTGAAACTCAAGTTGCGGAGTTATGTTCAGCGCAAAGTGCTCTTAAGGATGCTCAGCAAAAGCTCTCTGAAACTCAAACTCTTCTATCGGAGAAGCAAAAGATCCTTGAGGATTCTGACGGACAAGTAACCCTCTTAGAAGACGCTATAAAGGAAGCAGAGAAAACCATAAAGGAGGCTGAGAAGACCATAAAGGATTCAAGGGAGGAGTTGAAAAAGATCCGTGATGAAAGGCCAAAGCTCCAAGAACTTGTGACTAAGGCTTGAGAACAACGCAACACGTCACAAGAGGTTGTGAATTCTGCTGAAGAAATAGTGAAACGCATTAAGGAGACTCCCATGTTGACAGATGAAGATGACGATAAGCTTTCCTTAGCGAAAAAAGATCTAGAAGCAGACAAAGAAGACTTAATGAATTTTCGAATAGTGTAGATCTTTGATGTTTAGATGTCGTACTCCTTTAGTTTGTGTTTTTTTATTTCGACTTTGTATGAGTTTTTCCCTTTTGAAATGAGACTTTGACGTGAGTTGAATTCATTATTTTTTTTTCTTTTCATGAGACTTGCAAACAATTTTCTTTGATCACAAGTGCAAAAATAAGCTTGAATAAACCCCAAATGAGTCACTTCGAAATCAACTAACGAGAGAATATACTTTAAATCATAACATACAATGAAATGATTAAACTTCAATGAATCTAAGTTGTTTCAAACGGACTTGACACAAAAGGATTTATTTTAATTATGACTGAACTTAGAAAAGAAAGTGTTTCTAAGCTGCCTACGTACTCCTGCGAAGGAGATCAAGTCAAACGTAATTCAAATGATTTTTTTTAATAAGTAAAGCCGTTCACAGTTTTAACTCATGCGGGCCAGGAGCGTCTGTGACTTGTGTTGATACCCTAAGTTTAAAGGTAGTAGAGCTTTAGGAATCTCCCATTGATTGGACCAACTTTCAAACCATCCTCACTAACCAACTTGTAAGCCCCACCGGTGTATACTTCTAGAATCACATAGGGACCATCCCATTTTGGAGTGAACTTGTGGCCGGTTTTTCGTGTCACAATGATTGGTCTTCGAACAGCTAGTACTTTGTCACCAATTTGAAAGGAACGGGTCCTCGCCCTTCTGTTAAAGGCTCTTGACATACGAGCTTGATAGCATTCCAAGCTCTGTTGAGCTTGCAGCCATTTTTCATCTAAGGCTTCTAACTCAGCCAAGCGTAACTTAGCATTTTCCTCATCAGTGAGATCCTCTTATATGGCCAACCTTAAAGAGGGTATTTGGCGCTCTAGAGGCAAGACTGCTTCCTCACCATACACCAAAGAATACGGAGTGCTTTGAGTAGGTGTGCGGTATGTGGTTCTATATGCCCATAACGCTTCTTCCATTCTGTCATGCCAATCACGTTTCGATTTTGAGACCACTTTTTTCAATAGATTGCATAGGGTCTTGTTAAAAGCTTCCGCAAGCCCATTCGCAGCTGCGTAATACGCTGAGGAGTTCCGCTGCTGAAAGTCAAAAAGCTTGCAGATCTTGTCCATCAATTTTTTGTCAAAGGGTTTCCCATTATCAGTTAAGATATATCGTGGGATGCCGAACCGATAGATGATATGAACACGGAGAAAGTCTGCCACATTTTCCTTCTTTACTTCTTTTAATGCCACGGCTTTTGCCCACTTTGAAAAGTAGTCGGTGGTGGCCAATATGTATGTATGCCCTGCAGATGACTTGGGCGTAATTGGGCCAACCACATCAAGTCCCAAAGCATCAAACGGCCAAGATGCGACTGTTGGGTGTAGAGGCTCTAGTGGTTGATGGATAAAGTTTGCATGAACTTGACAAGCTTGGCACCTTCGAGCATGATCTATGCAATCCTTTACCATTGTAGGCCAATAATAACCCCATTCGTTTAATGTGGAAGTGCAACTTAGGGCCGGACTGATGCGCACCACATACCCCAGAATGAACTTCTTACATTTCTTGTAATGCCTCCTCTTCTCCTAGACATCGGAGCCAGACTCCATCAAATGAACGACGATACAACGTCTCATTATAGTAGATGAAGCGAGGAGCTCGGCGCTTTATATCCACCCTCTTGCGAGGATCTTCTGGTAACTTCCCATCAGTGAAGTAGTCAATCAACGGCTGCCTCCAATCATCTTTGCCAATGTCATAAACGGAAGCAGTAGGGGGTTCGATAGTTTCATCAACTGAGCCATCTTCGTTGAAAATAGTTGGAACTACCTACTTTTGACATACTTGTATCCGAGTTGTAGGATGAGCAATAGTTGAAGCCAGTGCGGCTAAGGCGTCAGCTTGCTTGTTTTCTTTCCTCGGTACATGTTCAATCGTAACATCACCCAGCCATTGTATGAGTATCTTCGCATAGTTGTTGTACGGGACTAACTCTGCCTTCTTCACTTCGTACAGTCCCATCACTTGGTTAATGACCAACTTCGAATCTCCATAAATGTAAATTCTCAGTTGTTTCATGTCAACAGCTATCTCTAGCCCAAGTATCAATGCTTGATACTCAGCAACATTGTTTGAGCATGGCTCTGTCAAGGTGAATGAATATGGCAACACTTCACCTTCTGGAGTGATGAAGACAACTCCAGCTCCCGCCCCTCCCCTATGTACAGCTCCATCAAAATACATCTTCCAAGGGGGTAGGACTTCAATGATAAGTACATCCTCATCAGGCAAATCATCAGATAACTCCCATTCAGTAGGTATTGGGTGATCTGCTAAGAAATCGGCTAAAGCTTGTCCTTTGACAGACTTTTGTGGCACATAGACGATTTCAAACTGTTGAAATAATAAATACCACCTTGCCAGGCGGTCAGAGAGAACAACCTTTGCCATAACATACTTTACTGGGTTTGCTTTTGACACAAGTTGAATGGTATGGGCTTCAAAGTAGTGTTTGAGCTTTTTAATGGCGAACACTAGTGCCAAACATAGCTTCTCAATTAGGGAGTATTTTAACTCGTTCGGTGTCATCATTCTACTGAGATAGTAGAGGGCGTTTTCTTTCCCCTTGTCAATCTCCTGAGCGAGCAAAACACCTACAGAGTTTTCTTGGGCAGAGATATAAAGGATCAATGGGCGACCATGTATAGGAGCAGTTAACACAGGCGGCTTCATCAAATATGACTTGATACTCTCAAACACATTTTTGCACGCATCATCCCATACGAACGGGATACCTTTCTTCATTAACCGACTAAAGGGTTGACATCTTCCCGCTAGGTTTGATATAAACCTTCGGATGTATGCCAACTTCCCTTGTAAGCTTTTAAGTTCATGAAGGTTTCTTGGTTCAAGCATCTTTATTATAGCGTCGATCTTAGATTGTTCGATCTCGATGCCCCTATGTCGAATAGTGAACCCAAGAAACTTCCCAGTAGCAACCCCAAAAGCACATTTCAAGGGATTCATCTTAAGTTGAAACTTTCGCAAGCGGTCAAAGACTTTTCTTAAATATCCCAAGTGATCTGTGCGGAGTTTCGACTTCACAACCAAGTCATCGACGTAGCATTCCACCATTTTGTGAAGCATGTCATCAAATATTCTCTACATAGCCCTTTGGTATGTAGCACTTGCATTTTTCAAACCAAAGGGCATCACTTTGTAGCAGTAGATGCCTTTAGGCGTTCGGAACGCTGTCAACTCCTCATCTTCCAGCGCCATGCGAATCTGATTGTAACCAGAGGAGCCATCCATGAATGACATGATCTCGTGCCCAGTCACGACATCTATCATTAACTCCGTGATGGGAAGCGGGATGTCATCTTTCGGGCATGCAACATTAAGATCTCGGAAGTTAACGCATACACGGATTTGGCCGTTCTTCTTGCGCACAGGCACAATGCTGGATATCCAGGTTGGATATTTCACTTCGCGAATAAATCCAGCCTCTATAAGTTTGTTGACTTCTCCTTCAATTGAGGGAATGAGTTCAGGGCGAAAGCGTCGTTGAGCTTGTTTGACTGGACGACATGCCTTTTTCACTACCAAGCGGTGCACAGCCACCTTTGGGTCTAATCCTGGCATCTCTTTGTACGTCCATGCAAAAACATCAATGTACTCTTTCAGCAGTTCGACATAGATTTTTTCATCTTCATTAGAAAGGAGTGTGCTGATTAAGATAGGACGAGGATTCTTAGTAGTTCCTAGATCAATCTCCTTTAATTCATCTATTGCGGCCTGTACCCCTCCCTCTAACTCATGGGGTGCCTCTTCTGCGTCCTCCCCCTCAATCGGGGTCTCATCACATAATGTGATATGAAATGATGATGCCACCTCGTTTTGACTAGCCGTCACTTCACAACTTAAATCAACATTACCTTCTTTTGCCGCTTGCACTCAAGTATGTACAATGTTCTTTGGCTGAACCTTCAAAATTTCACCACATGAAACCTGAATATCATCTTCTCGTCTCATACGAGATGGAACTGTGCTCCTAAGCCTTTTTTATGGCTCTATTTCAGTAGGCGAGCTGGTGGATTTCTTTGGAACTTAAGTAGGTCCAATTCTATCATGTACCGATTTTCTCTTAGCGGGTCTAGGCCCCGACCCAAGTCTATTGAAGACTGATTGTCGTGATTCTGCCTTGCCAATCCTATCAAAAACATATTGCCTTTTATCACCTTCTTCCTCATCAGCATGGGTGATGTAATTACTTGTGCCTCTGTTAATAAAGATTCGCACTAGTTTTGGTAGAACATAGCCTAATCCCTTGCGTGCATGTGGCTCCTGCTGGTTTGACTTGCCTCTACCACCAGCTTCTGGAATGAGCCTACCCAATTTCTGTGGTTCCTTGGGGTCGAAACCTGCTTTAAACAAGAGCTTATATGCATTGGGGTCGAAACCATCTGTGCGTTTTACAGGCAATGTCTGACTTGTTCCCACCCGCACTTGATCTTCCAACGGGTTGACCGGGGTAGCTTTTAATGGTTCAATTCTTGTCAATGGGAAAACAAGTTCCTGGTCACAATGACTTTGGTCTACGACTTGATTGCCCTTCCATTTCGGATCGGGAGGTGTATCATTACTGCTCTTATCAACGTCGTCTTCAACGACTTGTTTCTTTAAGTAAAATTTCGCATCTGCAAAGTATGACTCTGCGTCAGTGAATGGGATTTCATCGGGGACGACCTTCTCTATCACACCGCCTTTCTCAAACATTAAGCATTGGTGCCATGATGAAGGAACTACTCCATTTTCATGTATCCAAGGTTGACCCAACAACAGATTGTAGGATGTTCTTGCATCTATCACATAACACAAAGTACTTGAACTCAAAGATCCGATCCTAAGATCGAGTCTAATAATACCCAGGGCTCTTTGCCCGCCTTGATTAAATCCTTGGATCATCAAGCGGCTTTGCGAGAGCTCATCAGTTGAAATACCAAGTTCTTTCACAGCTTGGAGTGATAGAATATTCACGGACGATCCTTGATCAATCAAAATTCTTTTAATCTTTTGCTCACGAGCATAACCTTCAACAAACAGTGGGCGATTGTGAGGTGTTCCACCCAGTAATAGATCTTCATCTTTGAAAGTTATCTCGGTGGTGAAAGATGTAGCCTTGTGGATTTGGATCTCATCGCTTCCTTCGACCACAGGGAATGCACATTCTCCAACCTCAACATGCTTTTCCTTAGTGTTCAGGCCAACCCTAAGAATATCTGTCTCATGTTGATGAAGAACCTTTGGCATGTATTGAGCCAGGGTAACTGGTGTTCGCGGCTTGTTGGGATACCCTTTCTTCTTCGTGTCAAAGACGGGGTCTCTTGCTGGCTTTTTCTCAATCCATCGCTTCATCATTCTCTTCAATGGCCTGACAGGCCCAACATCATTCCTTTGCTTTCTACGGGTAACGAGCACCCAATCCCTCTCGTAGACTGAATCAACTTGTGGCGGCTTTGAGTGTTGCCCCCCCCAGTGTGTTTCACAATAAAGGGAAGCAGGCGTTTGCATTGCTTGCCCCCATCTTTCTCATCATCCTCCATGAGTAATGGTGTAAACATTCCACATGAGATTTGGTTAGAGCTTGCAGTCGCATCAGTAAGTTCAATCTTTCCATTGCGAGCTAGCGCCATCACCTTGTCTTTAAAGACAAAGCATTTTTCAATTGGGTGTCCGAGGAGATGATGATTTTTGCAATATTTGGGGTTATCCACCCTAGCAGCTTCTTCGGGGCGCTTCATCTCTGGTAATTCAATTAACTTGAGTTTTAACAACTCGTCAAACATGGGCGAAACGTCAGAGTCCAAGAATAGATACCGTTTCTGCTGCATCTCTTTAATGATTCTAGTTCCCCTTGATGGCCCAAAGAAGGACCTAGGCCTAGGCTTCTCAGTTACTTTGGTGAAAACCCGCACTGGTGCTGTTTTCACGTTCATAGCTTTTTTCTTTTCTTGCTTTGGGAAGGGTTTGCCCCCTTTCTTGACTTCTTGCCTTGCAAGTGCTTTAGAGGAGCTAGGCATACTTGACATATTAAGCCCTCCGTTGTTCTCAATGCTCAACTCCATGTCGTGAGCACGGCTGGATAGTTCCTCAAATGTCTTGGGCTTGATACCTTGCAGGATGTATGAGAGCCCAAAGTGCATGCCTTGAATACACATTTCAATTGCTGAACTTTGTGATATCCTTTCTTTGCAGTTGAGGCACAATTCCCTCCATCTCTCAATGTAAGCGCTTGCGCGTTCATCCTTCCATTGGCGAGCGGTGGTGAGCTCCAAGAAACTAACAGTTATTCTTGTGCTATAGAAGCGAGTCAAGAATTCATGCTCCATGTCACTCCAGCTGTCGATGCAGCCATGCTCCAAGTCAGTGTACCAGTCAAAGGCGGTGCCCTTCAAAGAGCGGACAAACTACTTGACGAGGAAATCTCCGTCTGTTCCAGCATCGTTGCAAGTTTTTACAAAGTGGGCGATGTGCTGTCTCGGGTTGCCTTTTCCATCGAACTGTTGAAACTTGGGAGGTTGGTAGCCCAGCGGCATCTTCATTTCTTCAATCCTTCGGGTGTAAGGCTTGGAGTAAGTATACGAAGGTTGTCCTCCCTCGAGTCTCCCTTTGATTGCTCCCATGATATAGTCATTCAGTTGGTCGACAGGTATCATGCCCCCAGAAACTTGAATACTCCCTTCAGCGGGATGTGGGCGAGAGGTAGTCTCTTCCATTCCTGCCATGTGCCTGCTTTGATGACGTGGTGACTCGACGTCAATAGCCTCTTCTTGGGTTTGAGGTCGTTTCTCGGAAGCTCGACTTGTTTCGCCATTCTTTCCGCTTTCAACCTTTTCACTTAGATCATTGAGCCTCCTTTCTTGACTGTGAAGAAGCCCGCTTATTCCCTCCAGAGCTTGCGTGATGTTTGCTAGTTGTTCATCCATCGAAGCTGCGTTTGTTGCCATAGCAGGCATGACTTTATAGACGCGAGTCCACTCCGAGGCTGGTTTCCACATCGGCGATGGCTGAGATATGGGAGATGAGCTTCCACTGCTAAGGGGCTCGCTTGATGGAGTAGGACTCGCAGGGCCCTTGCTACTGGTAGTTGTACTTGAGGGAGTAGGACTCGCAGGGCCCTTGCTGCTAGTAGTTTCCGTCGTAGCGGACGAACCCTTGTCATGTGCAGCGTTCCGTGACCTGGTTGAGCCGCCTCCAAGCCTTCGAACAATGTTGTGGGCGATGCATTGGGTCTCATCCAACTCCACCCCTAGGTCCCTTGCTCGGCTTCGAGTCAGTGCCCCTTGTGCCTCGCGCCTGTCGGAGCCGGCCACAGAAGATGCCTTAGAGCCAGTAGCCTGAGCGTAAGTCTTCTTGGAGGAGGGATTTCTTGACGCCATTTAGATCCTTTGTAGAGTTTGAAAGTGAAGAGATGAAAGGCAGAGCGGTCCCACTGGGCGTGCCAAATTTTGTAAACACAAAAAATTCGAAATTGTATATATTCACAATATCGGGTTACAGTGTATGTGTAATTGAAGCTGCGGGTACAAAATCTCTGTATAGTCCTCTGATTCTTCACTGACATGTTCTACTGGAGTGCCTCCGAGTTTCTAGTGGCGTAGCCTCCGGGATTCAAACAACGTAGCCTCCGGGATTCAATTGACGTAGCTTTCCGGGATTCAAGTGGCGTGGCCTTCCGGGATTCAAGGGCGTGACCTTCAACAAGAACCGTCAAAATACTTCAAGTCTTTAACTGCTTCAGAATGGCTTCAATGCCTTTAAAAGCTCTCAAGTCTTCAATCTTCAAGGTGTGTTTCTAATGTGAAATGAAGGGCTCTATTTATAGTGGAGTGTGCAACCAACTTCCCTCAACAAACTCCTTAATTAAATAATTAATTAATTAATTAATTAATTAAGGGAATGAACATTGCCACAATCAAGTCCAGGTTCAAAACTCTATCATCTAATTCAAATTCAAATTAATTATAATTATTAAATTCAAATATAATAAAATTATATTTAAATTATAAGTATAATTATTATTAAATTCAAATATGAATCGGGCTTGGCCCTTTAATTAAATTACCCAACATCAATTTAATTGGGCTAATCAACTTAATTTAATTACTATGGGCCCAATTAATTAAATTGGTCCATTAATCCATCTCATACTGAGCCCAATCATAATTTAATCGGTCTATTATTCGGGCTTGAATTTTTTGTGTCTACAGGGTGCAAATCAAATCCCAAAATGAGTTCGAAAAGGCTTGAACTCGTGTGCGCCGGCACCTGCGGGCACGAATGTCGTCCGGAAAATTGGCAGGCCTTGCGGGCTAAGTTATGCCAAAACTCTGAGTGATTTTTCCATCTCAAGCCACTGCATGCGACCTCTCGAAGCTGCTGCACGAGACGTGGTCTCGCGGCATGGCCGAGCCGTAGCGCTCGAGACATCGATGTCTCGAGGCTGGGCAAGGTCGAGACATAAGCGACGTCTCGACCTTGAGACATTGTTGATGTCTCGCGCCTGGGCAGTTCGAGACATCAGCGATGTCTCATGCATTGCCAGCGCGCGAGACATGTGATGTCTCGAACGATGGTTGCGCCTACGAGAGTTGATCTCTCGCGTATGGTAGCGCGCGTTAGCGGTATCTCTCGGTGTCTCACGGACGGCGTACTGTGTGCAACTGAAGTAACCTCTCGAAGGCTATAATCTGGAACGACTTTTCTCCTTCCATCGTGACTGTTCAGGAGATCAATTCAGGATGTTACAGAATTTATTTCGTATTTATTCTGATCATAACATCTAGAATTTATCTCTTGTTAGTGGTGGTTAAATAGGGAGTTAGTGGGAGATTAAAGTCTTGTTAGTGAGAGAAGGTTACAAGGCCGAAATTGAATGCCATTAATCCCTTCCTCTACTATATATTACCAAGTTGAGCAGGAGATTTACACACACACGAAAATCAGTTTTTCACCTCGAAACTCTACTCCTCCTTGGTTCTAGCCACCTGTGTTCATCCCACGCTCTTGTTCGCCGGATCCAAGTTTGTGTGCTCAAACGGCGGATCGTAGTACGTTTTATCATGGGAAACCTAGACCGCAACGCTCCAGCACCCCCGGAGGCGGTAAATAAGGTTTTAAGGACAAAGGCAACTCGACTCGTACTTACAACTACCCCAAAGTCTGTTCTTCGCCGTCCCTTGTATTCCAGGTTTATCTAACCTTTGTTGTAGGTTTAAATTCCTGGAATTTCTTGTAATATTTTGTTTTAGTGGATTTTCCATTTTCGTCCATTTCTTGGGTTTTTCGAGAATTGTTTCCCAACACCTATGACCCACAAAATCAAGGAAGTGGACAATTGTCTCACTACCGGCCACCATTTGCTTCCTACTTGGACCATCCCGGGCAAAGGAATAACATGAGGGAATTGGATGAAATGCTCTCCAAGGTTATTCTTGAACTAAAAAATGATAGAGTCTTGCCTAAACAAGAAATAACCCAAGATATAAGGCAAGAGATGGAGGCTATGTGCCAAGAGTCTAAGTCTACCATGAAAAACATTTAGACTCTCAAATGTTCCATATGATGTCAGAACGACAATGAGGTGCGTTGCTAAGCACTACGGAAAACAATCCTAAGGAAAGAGTAAATGTCATCTCCGTCTTTGGTGAGAGCCTTGGGAGAAATGATGCAATGGAGTGGGTGTGTGAAACCACCTCTTGTGGTTTGTATGAGAAGGAGGATGAAGAGACTACCTCTTGTCGTTCTCAAGGAAAGGGGGATGAAGTGACTACTTCTTGTGGTCTTGAAATCATGAAGGAGGGAGATGTCACCTCTTGTGATCTCAATGCCAAAAAGAAGGACTTGGTGCTTTCAAAGCACCGCCCAAGTACCCCTCCCACAAAGAAGAACACATGGGTAAGAAAACATACATTTAATGCTTTCATTCAAAAGTTTTATTGTGATACTCAATTGAGAAAAATGTTGGAAAGTGATGATGAGGAACTTGAGGAATTTTCTTGTGTAGGCAAAGAGATCTCAAGTCAAATTAACATAGGGTGCCCCATTAAAAAGGGTGACCCCGTCGGAGCTATTGTGGTTCTGTGTTCTATCAAGGATATGAAATTTGACAATTCTCTTACCGATCTCGGAGCCTCAATTAATTTGATGCCCTCTAGTGTGCTTGATAAGTTGAATTTGACATACTTGAGCCCTACTCGACTCACCATCCGTTTAGCCGATGAGACCATTTGGTACAAAAAAGGCATAGCAGAGGATGTGTTAGTGAAGGTTGGAGAATTTGTTATACTGGTAGATTTTGTGGTTTGTGAAATGGGGAAAGATGAGCTTATTGTCCCGTTAGTACTTGGGATGCCTTTCTTTGCAACTTGCCGTGCTATCATTGATGCTGGCATCGGCAAGATAACTCTTAGGTTTCTTGGGAATAAGGCCAAGGTCAAAAAGACCACTTTTGTTAAAGATGGTGTGTGCGTTTTTAAGAAAATGGTCAAGGTGAAAACGCAGATCAAACCAAAGTGGGAAATGGACAAATTGATGTGGAAAAGCACTTGGGCACCAGAGTGCTTCCAACCAAAGGTTAACAATGGTGTTTGAAAGAAGGGAAGTTCCGTCTAGCCAAGGACGTAAAACATGATGCTTCTTGGGAGGCAACCCAAGTTTTATCTTGTAAATATTGTTGTTATTTATTTTGTTTTCTTTTTGGTTTTTGTTTGGGTACCATTTGGACTAACCATGCAGGTGTTTTGTTGGGAAATCATGAAGAAAAACTAAGTAAAAAATGGTCAAAAGGGGAGAAAATAGCACAAAGAAACAAGGCAAAATGCAGGGGAGTGCACCGTTCCCCATCCACGACCTCATCTACGATTGTGGATTAGTCGTGGTTTGGGATGATAATGTTCTACTCCTCAAGCCACGAAAGTGGGAAAAAAAGTGGATTGAAAACATAAAGGTCTATGATCCAATCCACGATCGTGGACCATTTCATGGATCAGAAATAGAAAGATCTACGACCCTATCAAAGAACGTGGATTGGGTCGTGGACTGGAACTAAGAAGGGTTCATATTTTCAGCCCCATTTAAACCCCATTCTTCTATTCTTCCAACCTCAACCCACGAAAAAATCCTCCCTACTCATTCTTAATATTTTTTCTTCCAGCTTTGAGGAATTTTCAAGCTTTAATCTTGCAAAGGATCATCTTCAAGAGGTAAAATCTTCAATCTTCATTCTTCCATAGCCATATCAATGAAGCTTGCTTTTTCTATAAACTTGAAATTGATTCTATATTGTTCTATGAAGTTGATGGTTGAAATTGATGAATGTTGGTTAGCTTTGTATGATAGAACACTGTTTTGATGGATTCTTGTGATTAGTTGATATATCTTGTGAGCATTGCTATGCTTGAAGAACCTTAGAATTTTCAAATTGGGGATTCTGCATATGGGTTTGATGATAAGCATAGTTTGTTTGGAATTGATGAATGAAATTGCATTGAAACATGTTTCTATGGTTGTTCATGGAAGAAATTTCACTTTGTCCACACACTCTTGTTGAATTGCACAGACATGCTTCAACAACCCCATTGTTGAATTAGGGAAGAAGATGAAGTTGACTTTTTGATTGTTGACCATGAAATTGAAATTGTGAATTCTTGATTCTTGTTGAATGATTGGTCAATTGTTGGTTAATGATGAATTTTGTGAGTGAAGAATGATGAAAATTGATGGGAAATAATGTCAAAATTTTGAAAAAAATAAAAGAGAGCAAATTCGAAAGTTTGAGAATAAAAGAGAGATGAAAAAAAAAAGAAGAGTGTAAAGTGTTTTGAAAGACTTCTTTGTTGAGACATTGTAGGTATCAATAGTGAGGCATAAGGAATGGACTATGAAGAGGAAACATGATCACGCTAGTTCTAGCCGTGATCTGGAGGATGACACAATCCATGAAACGAAGGAATCGGAAGACACTATTCTTGGAACAAGGACGTTCAAGTTGAATGCCAATCAATTGGCAAAGGTAGAGAAGTTGAAGACCTTACAAGTGTAACACCCCAAAAATACTTTTCTACCAAAACTCCTATTTTATCAAGTTTCAAAATAAAATTATGTATAACTTTTACTCCAACGATTATTTTGCCTAATGAGCTTATAAATAAAATATTTTAAACTCTTTATTTCAAAAGAATTATTACAAAATATTTATATAATTATTTATGGTTTTAAAAGCCTTATTTAATGGATATATTTATTTATCAAAATCTTGACCCAAAAGTCTATTTGAGACGAACCTGTGAACCTGATAACCTTGTTTTTAACCTAAACTTGATTTTAAAGCGAACCTATCATATTCCTATATTTATTATATTATATTTTTATCGAAACTTGACCCAATCTTTGACGCAAAATTATAATCCAAAGTTTAATGTTAAATTTCCATCTTTGCCCTTCATTCTAGCGACTCAAGACCTAAGGGCTTTGTGCCCTAGGTATAAATAATTCACTATACCATTATTCTCTTGGATCATTTTCATTTGCCTCTCTCAAATTCTTTTCCTGAGATTAGAGATTCAAGCTAGCTTAGAGAGCAAGTCCAGTAAGCTTTTTTCTTCTTCTTCTTCCTTTCATCCGCATTCTTCCTTTCTTTTCCTGCTAATGTGTGTATGTTCATATGTCTGTGTATGTTGTTTGTGTGTCTTGGTTTTTGGGGTCCTAAGAGATGATGAAGAAGATCTATCTTGAGGATTATGAATGGAATACTCTTATGGTTAAAGCATGGATGAGGTATAATCCATGGACACCTAAAGCCTTATATTTTGATGAATATGTTTATGCAATGTGAATATGTGTGGGGGTGCTATGGTGATGAGCTTAGTTGATGATGTGTGATTTATTTGATGAAAATATTGATGTATTGTTGATACTTGTATTGAATAATGCCATTGCTGATGTGTTGGAGTCATGCCAAGGTTTGGAAATAGAGGTTTTGAGGTTGCAGGTGGAAGAAGATGACGAGAGCTGGACTCTGTTTCACTCTCTACCAGTCTCGCGGGCTACACCGCTGGCCACAAGGGACTACGGGCATAACCCGCGAGAGGGAGCAGGGCCTCCCGCAAGCCTTAGTGTAACACCCCAATTTTCAACTCTTACATTTATTACAAATCAGTATTCATATGCTGCGAAAGCTTACATCTTATCAGCAGAAAACTGGGTGCTACCGCCACACCTAGAGTGAATTCTATCACCTCTTTGACAAACTCCACTCTAAGTGCACAGGCTAAACTTACAACATTAACAACAATCCCTGTCTACATCAAAGAGTAGACCCCAACCTCAACTTCCATCCTATTCAGAGCCCATCGGGCTACAGGAACCCACCCTATATAACATCTGTTAACAGAAAACACATTGAAGTGTAGTTAGCACGATGGCTAAGTAAGGATATCCATGGGTCATTCAAAACTAAATAAAGGTTTTTGTAAAAATTGTTACATAGAAAACCCTATACCTTACTCATCGGCAAAGATTCTACCTGCAACAGTTATGAATAGCAACTTGCATACATTATGAGCAAAATTCAATAATGTCTCATATCATTTTCCCTCTTGACAAGGTCATTTGGTAATCATTTTCATACCCAATAATATATTGTTAAACAATTAAGCATACTAGTAAGTAGTAGAAAACATAAATCACACATCTTGCTTGTAATCACTTTAGTAGAAACCTTTCCCTCATAATGAGATTCTCATCACTTTTCCCTTTTCAAAGAGAAAGACCACCCACAACCTTTGGGTACTTAAATACTTGTCACAACTTTCTTTCCCGTAGCTACGGCGTAACTACATTCATATTTCAAAATTCCACTTAGTCCTAGATAGAAAGTGTGAGGCCTTTGGAGTCCTTTCTCCACTTTTGACTGACCACTTGGATCGTTCAACTCGGGTTCAGTGGTCATCACCTGGTCTAATACTGATCCCCGGACTTATAGGAGCGTTGGAATGATTCCTAGCTAGCCTCACTAGGTTCATAAGAATGACCCCTACCCGAAAATAGAGTGACTATACTTAAGTGTGCACACCCCCGCAGGAGACCCTTTTCCTTCCGGGTGATATAGTACTCGGCGAATAGACTTCGCCCACAGTATGAACTGGTCATACAATAACATAACCACCATACGGGAAGGCACTTTAAGCTCTCTATCCCGTAGGCTACAAGACAAGGTCCTTCACCACTTTTACTAGAACTAAGGTTTGAAAACATTTTTCCACCTTTTCCCTTTTCTTGCTTTGAAAATATTTTGGACATACTTGAGTCAATTCCAATACTCGGAAATCGATTCCCCATTTTAACCAAATCCGGAAATTTCCCTTTTCTCTTGCAAAACATTTAGATAATCCACTAACAACCCTTCACAATGGTAAATCAAGTGTAACCATTCTACACTTCCAACCCCACATTTTTCACATAAGTTCCATACTTGACACATACATCTCAATACATATAACATATGTACTTCCCAACCTTAACATAGGCATAATACACAAAATACATTTACTCTTTACATGTACATAATACTACCTCCTTATAAGAAAATTTCAGCTTGGCGCAGTCCGAAAGATTGAGCCGGTAAAAATAATTCCCGAACTCTTTTTCACTTGAAATTTTTATGGTAGAACCCCAACTCATAGTACTTGATGTCCATAAAAAGTTTTGATCATTTTGATCCGCGAATAAACACAGAAAATTCCATTTTTGCCCTTGGCAGTGTGCTGTCCAGAATTTTTCTCTCTGGACCAATTTTGGAAAAAAATTCGAAAACCATACTTATACTACTCCGATCATTATGAAATTTTATATGCAGGTTCTACACTTATAGAACTACATATCTGAAAAAAAATAGAATCAAAATACCTTACCAATTTTTCCCAATAAATCTCGGAAGTTACTGCCAGAGACTATCTTGATTTTCAATATTTTCACAAGTATAAGCCTATATGGACATAAATACAACATATACATGCATATATTAGCTATGAACATGTACACAAAAACTACCAAAAATTCAAAGAGTAATTTCTTGAACCATCTAAGAGTTCCTCAAGTTAAACACATAATTTTCACATAACACATAGATTTCATGTACACCAATCAACCACAATTCACAACCTAGCTATCAATTATCTAGTTTCAAATAACCTCAACCAAATAAAGGGATTCCTTACCTCCTTGAGAGTATATTAACACCGTAGGATGAATTTTGGATCTTTTCCCCCAATTTACTCAAAACCCTAAGATCAAAATCAACACCATAACAACAAATATTAAGAACTTAAGCTTAGATTCATGCTCTAGGAGGAAAAACAAAGCTTTCCACCGAATAAAATCGAAGTTTTACCGAATAGTTTGACACTTGTGAAGAAACTTGGCTATGGAAGCAAGCTTTAATGGAGGAAAAATGGTGAAGAAGATGAAGATGATCACACTTTCTCTCTCTCTCTTTGATTTCGGCAATTTGAAGGGAAATGGAAAAAAAATAAAAGACAAAGCTTATATATTATATGAGGGAGCTTGTAGGATAAGCCACATTATTTGGATCATCTTCAAGAATTAATTAAATAATAACATGTGGCTAGAAATGGTGACAAGTGTCAAAATCTTATGGTAACTCAAGAAAAATATCTTCAATTGGACTGGTAAGGGTCAAAACAGATATAATTTCGGTAGGAAATAATTTAAATAGGAATAATTCCGAAACTAAAAATTTATCTCAGACTGAAACTCAAAATTGGGCTAGGTTCGGTACACCGCGAAATTCTGCGATGTTACGGTCAAAATAAATTTTCACCCTTGTAGTCCGTATAATTCCAACTTAACTAAGTAGGAAGTTCATACTTAGTCATAATATGCATAATCATCCATTTCCTAGGAAATCCGAGCTGAAAATTCGTTCCTTAAAAATTTTACGGTTCGCGACCGGTACGTATGATCGCAGCTTAATAACAACTATACTCCCTTATAAAAATTCCTTTGAAGCATCGGGAGATCATCTTATGAATTTCATAGCCTAAAGACATATTTTTCAAACCTTAGTCTTATAGGAATAGGCGAGGGGTTACACTTAGGGGCCTGCAGGTTAGGCCCTAAGAAGTGTGCAGGTCGCAAGTGGTGGGGCTGGGAGCCCTACCACTGAAAGAACCCGGCCTCGCGAGGTCCTGGCAGCAGGCTTCGACGCCCTGCTGCCAATGTCGCGGGGAATGAGGGGCCTATTGGTTTTGGGGCATACCTCCTTGCCTATTAGGTCCGACCACCTTGCGTTTGTGAGTCCGGTTGAACCATAGGGTCCGGGTGCTTGATCTATTGGTTACCTATGATGAGATAAATTGTTGATTAAATGTGATATTCCTATTCGATATGTTATTATGTGATCAAGTATGATATTTCCTTGTGGAATGATATTAGAAGATTAAATATGATATATCCATGTGTTATGATTTTATAATTAAGTTATGTGCTCAAGAATGATATTTCCATGAGAAATAGTATCTTGATTAAGCTATGTGTCTAAGCTTGATATTCTCGTATGAAATAATTCTATGAAATGAGTAATGTGAATAAGCATGATATTTCACCTTGAAGTGGAATTATAAAGTGGATTATGTGATCAAAGTATGATGTTCCTAGTTGATAGGAAATTATGAGATAAGTTATGTGCATAAGCATGAAATCCCTATTTATTGAGAGTAGAAGATTATGGAATGATTTATGATGCTCCTATTTGAAATTAGGACCATGAGTTAAAATATGAGAATTTTGAAAAGGATAGTGAATGATATACATTCTATCTTTGATGTTAAAATATCATGTTGGAAGTATGATCAGTAGAATCATCTATAAGATTATTACTTGTGCATTTATTTGCAACCTCATGCATACATCTATGTTTTCCAAACCAAACTATGTTTATATAAAGATTGTAAATCTACTTTGAAAGCCCATGAAAGTGAATGCATATATACGGAGTATCTATATACTCATGCATTATAACTCTTTTAAAATCTATATCTATACTCTATTTTGACTACATGTGCATATATAAAGTTATATAGGATACTTATTCACTATTTTCAAAATTATTATGAAGAAAAGTTTATAAAGATTATACCACCACTATTTTACAATGGGATCTAAGAAAACTATATATTTTTTGAGGATTCGATTGGACTGTAGTTCCTTTGAAAGAGATGATGAGATGAAATCTGGTAGAAAAATCTCGCATTATGTAGAGAAGTGGCTTTTGGTGGAAAATCATGGGCTTATTTTAGGGCTTTAGCTATTACCTGCTGGGCTTGGAATCGTAGTTAGGGGGTGTGCCACTTAAGGTAGCAGTCTTGATTCCACATGTGATTGGTGAGGTACGATGAGTTAGAAGTAACCAGTTCTTTGGGGCTCTATCCCCATTGAGGTCATGTACACATGGTGAGGATGATCTCAGCTCCCTTCATGTATGATTGTGATGATGAGTTAGAAGGGACCAGTTCTTCGGGACTCAGTCCCCATTGAGGTCATGTATACATGGTGAGGATAACCTCAGCTCCCTTCATGTAAGAGTATGATGATGACTATGATGAGGATTATGATGAAATGATTCCTCCCTTATTATTATGAAAATGATTATTTCCTTATGATGATATTATTGATCCCAAAGAAAGTTTTGAGAAAGTTTACTTACGTTTTGGCTTCAAGCCGGATTTTTACTCTTGATATTTATTATGTTGAAAATGCTATTATGATATAAGAATACCATTTACTTACCATGGTGTTATGAATGATTTCATTTTGATTTACTAGTCTTTTCATGTCATTAAACTCTTTTTTACTCAAAGCATTACGATATAAGTAAACCATTTCCTTACCTTGCATGTGTAAATGAATTCTTCATAATGTTGTGGTTATTCATGTCACTTTAAACTCTTTTCACTAGATCATTGACAGCTTTTCCACTTACATTCATAAGCATGTGAGCATGAACTACGTGACTTATCTTGTAACCGAATATGTTTATGTATGTGACCTCTTCAATGAGCATGTTACCTAGCATTGTATATTCATTAATCTACATGTTATCTAGTATTGTATATCCATGAATCTATATGTTATTTAATATTATACATCCATGGATCTATATGTTATATAAGTATTGTATATCCATGAATCTCTATGTTATCTAGTATTGACATCCATAAACTTACATGTTACAAGATGATGCATAATGTGCCTATGTGCTATCAAATCAAATGTTTTTCAATCTATATATGTATAAACTATTTTACAAGGTGGAGTGGTTTATACTTAGCAATTATTCTAATCGGGTTATTTTCTACTGTTTTGCTTAACCCATTTCAGGATCAGTTTGATGTATGCCGAGAGCTCTTGAGGAGTTAGATAGAGTAAATGTTATTTTATATCTAGCTCCTAGGTTGATCAATTAGTACTAATCTTATTTTGTAGATCATGTATTGACCCTAATATTTAGTATTCCGCTTAGACTTTCCTTATGGGTTTTGTATGGTGCATAGATACCGGGTCTATGACCCTTATGTTATCATTGCAAGATTATGAATGCTAGTTAGATTCTTAGCCTGGTAGTTACCCCGATATGGGTAACTACGACAGTAGCATCCCCTTATGTTTTGAGATTTATCTATTAAATGATGTTAGCCATGTGCATATAATCTTATTTATATGCGTTAAGCTTAATTGTATTAGCCTAAGCTCAGGTTTAAATTTGGGGGTGTCACTAGTACAAAATTGCACATCTGCTACTGTTGTAAAAGACATTTCGCAACTGTTGTACAACAGTAGCGGATAGCACAGTCACTAAAAGTCATGTACTTTTCGCTACTGTTGTGGAACAGTAGCGAAATGTTGAGTCATCCGCTACTGTTCTTATATAATAAGAGTGGTGAATTATTATTATTATTATTTTTAAAAAGGGTATCAGCTACTGTTCGTATGCTAGAACAGTCCAATTAGAAATTAAAAAAAAAAAAAAAACAGATTCGTTTTTCTAAATGAAATAATAAATGAAAAAATAATTACAAATAATAAATGAAATATTAAACATCATATTCTTCTAATTTTTTTGTATGCTTACTACATCACAAATATCAAATTTACTATTTCGAATCTTTATTGTACCCTAGTCTTGGAATTTAAAACATGATAAAAGACGTTCACTTGTTTTCGTCAACCTTTTTCACCTGCATAGCACAGTCAGCTCAAATCCTAAGGGGATAAGCAAAGGAAAAAATTAGAGGTTTAAAATAAATTAATTATGCAGTTGAAAAAAAAAAAAGTAAGAATGAAATAGAGTTGTAAAGAAATCAAATGACAGACAGAAATCAAATGATAGCAACATCAAAAAGAAATCAACACACTTCTATATATGGAGAATTCTCACAACAAAAGCAGTAGAAACAATAATAAGTTATCTAACCTAGGAGTAATGAATAAACAAAAATACATAAAATTCTTCAATACCTCACATATTCATAGCAAATATCAAATCCAATAATTTACCAAATCCTATAAGTATGCACATGTATCTAAGAACAAACCAAGAAAAAAAATGCTATAAGCTTACAAACAATAAAACTACTATAATGACATTTCACAAATTCAAACAGTTAATAAATAGTCATCTAACCTGGGATTAATGATCTAGCAGTAGAAAAATACAAATGGACCACCATAAAATAGACAAATAGCTCCTCAACTGCAACGGTAAAAGCAAAGGAAAAACAAAAAGAAAAGAAAAGAAATTAGAGGGCACCACTCACTAAGATCCCAGTTCATATCTTTCAATGCATTAACATTCAAATGAGGTTCCTTACACAAGAGAACAATGCATAAGTTGGTTATAAATGCATTTCAAATATCATGGTGTGTCTCCATCCACCTGAAATCTGTTAAAAAAAAAAAAAGGAAAGTACAAGAAAAATTACAATATGTCCATTTGCATAAGTTGGTTATAAATGCATTTCAAATATCAATGCATAAGTTGGATAGTATGTGTATTGTTGAGATAAAAACAGTTCTCTGGATTCATGGAGTTAATAAAAAAAAATCTTTAAGTATGTGCATTCAAGCAACATTATATTAGGATAAACAATGTTGGCACAAGCTCAGAAAAACCACATATTAAAGGAAGAAGCACCTGAGAAATAAAATCACCATGCAAGGTTTCAAGCTTACTGGGAACAAAGTGGTCTTAAAAATCCCCACTTAATGCCCAAGTTAGCCATATTTGCTCCAGCCATAAGTATATAAAGAACCAGAGGAAGAAACAGACATTGTATGTCGCCATCCACATGCTACCATTACCATCTTTTCTCCCTGCAAATTTAAACTATCATAAAGAAGCCAAAGAAGGGACTATGAGCACATAGCAAGTACAGGCCAATAGAGACTAATCTAGGAGCATTAAGCCATTAATAGAAGTACTTACATGCTAGTCCCAAGCATAGAATAAAATCAAGTTTTCTCCAGTCAAACACACACAGGTGAGCATAAATTCTACATCTTAATCACTTGTATAGCTGAAACTTTTTCAGGAACTAAGCGATCATTTCGGTCACCTAAACCAGATTACCATATCGACCCCAGCCCCAAACGTAAAGCTCGCCATCTTCTGTCACAGCAGCTGTATGTTCAGCACCGGCAGCAACCATTTTCACAGGAACTCCCTACAAGAAGGACATTCCAGTAAGTGAATTGCAACATCATTGAGCAATCACTTTTCTATGCCAAATGGAGCAGAAGAGAAGTTTACACAAGTTTTGCAGTGGATGATTAAAACCAAAATGTAAAATGAAATGAAGAACACAATAGTAAGTGTTGCTCTCTTACTGTACGAAGTATCTGGACTTTTTTAAAATCAAAATGCAAAATCTGGGAATACCTGAAATGTTTCAATTTTCTGAGGTACAAGTGAATCCTCTATGGTGCCAAGACCCAGTTGACCATTCTGATTCCGCCCCCAACTTCAATTGGATAGAACAAGTAATTGAAAGAAAAGGAAAGGAGTCATATTCTTACTGCTAGCTTCACTAAACACAAAACAAATCAAAAGTAAAATTACACAGAAATTTAGTATAAAATCACAAAACATCACATTTATTAATATAATAATAACATTAATATTTTATTACTCAAAAAAAAAAAAGAGGAGAAACCGACCTCATCAACTTCGGCAATGGCGGACGGTGGTGGCCAGCTGGACAGGCGACTGGGGCGGAGGCAGTGGAGACGGTGGAGGCGACTGGGGCTTGGCCGACGGTGGTGCTGCAATGGCGGACGGTGGTGGCTGCGGTGGAGGTGGAAATCGCTGCGCAGATCTGGTACGGTGGCTGCAATGGCGGACTGTGGTGGCGCAACGGCTGCAATGGTGGCTGCGGTGGAGGCGGAAATGGAGGATTGATGGCTGTGCGGTGGTGGCTGCGGTGGCAGGACACAGTGGAGGACGATGGTTTGCGCAGATCGGAAATGACGATGGACGATGGTTTGCGCAGATTTGGGATCCCAAATGACTTACTCCATATTTTTTTATTTTTTATAATAGATATACAGCTACCGTTCCATACTGGAACGGTAGCTAAATGTAATTTATTTTTGTTTTTTATTATTTTTTTATTCGACTTTTCGCTACTGTCACTATTTGGAGCGGTAGCGAAATATAAAATGCATTTTTTTATTTTTTAAATCGCACCCGTTCCTTGTCACAATAGTAGCGAATTGTTCATCACTTATTTACTAAATTGCCGCCGCGCATTTTTTTTGAGAATACACTACCGTTCTTAAAGGAACGGTAGCTAAATGTCAATGTTTTATTGTACTTTTTGTACTAGTGTGTTACAAGAAGTGCTATGGGGGAAGTACCTTGATCCCCTAATGTTGGACTCCTTTAGGTGTAGAGGAGAAGTTGAGAACTTGATCTTGCATTCACAATGGAACACTATCTTTAGATAGAGAGGGGATACCTACACCCTGGTCATATTTGGCTCCTAGCCACCTTGCAACTCAAGAAAGAAAAGTACCACAAAAAACTATCCATTTCATTCACCCTATTCAATAGGAAGTTCGACATTTCGGTGAATGATTTGGGGCGGTACTTAGGGATCTACACAAGGGATGAGATTGAGAGTCATGCATTCCATGACTATTAGACAAATTTCTATTCGGAGCAATAGGCGACTAAATATTAGAAGAAGATAAGCGGTGGCTTGGTTCCCTACAATCCTAGCAACATGAATTTCCCGGCCATCAAAAGAAATGCACTCAAAGCGGTGAGGCACGCTCTTGCAGTAACCTTCACGGGAATGATGTCAAATATGCACAAGGCTAACTGCGTAGACTTGTTTCACCTATGGAGCATGGGGAAGGATGGATTGATCAATATGTGAGTGTAATGCAAGAAGTGGTCTCGCCACCCAAAGCAAGGATAATGTTCCCTTCATCTTCATCGACCCATTACTCACTGCGCTTTGTCATGGATTGGGTTTTGCCTCCAAATTGATAAAAGAAAAGGTGATTGCTTCTATGACACCCCTCACCGTACCTGACCTTTTGCAAGCTAAATTCAAAAGGGTAGGTGAGGGAGCCCAGCAAGAAGATGATGATGATGAGGAGGAGGAAAAAGAAAACCCTGTTCCACCCGAGCCACAATACAACATTCCCAAGGTGCCACCGCATATGCCGCAAGTACACAATTGGGAGACCATGAGGGCTCTCTAATATCACTTTCATGAAGAACAAACGGTAATGCTTAGAGCTCATGGTGAGATACTTGCATGACAGGAGATGCTTGCAAGGTATGCAGTAATTCTTGAAAGGCACGGGGAGTCTATTGATAGACAAGGCCGGGCAATTGAGGATCTCCAATCTCAATTCATGCACCACTTCTACCCTCCATCCCATAGAAACCCTTGAAGAAGAAACCCAATAACACAAGGCGTCAAGGCACCAAGGCAAGAAGAAGGAAGAAGAAAATGATTTGAAATGAAGATGTTTTAAATTGTTGTTCTAATGGGTTCCAAGTCACAAACATTAGGTTCCTTATGCGTAGGATTTCGACTTTAAATTCTTTACTTTGCTAGATTCTTTAATTTCATATGTTTACATTCCTAGACATTTACATTTCTTGCAATTTTATATTTTAGACTAGTATATATTTGATGTTCTTGAGCTTTTGATTGCTGTTTTTCTTTTGCATTTGAATCGAGCTAAAGATGTTAAACGTGACGTTCTTGGGAGGCACCCCAAGCATTATACAAAAAAAAAAAGAAAAAAAAAAGAGAAAAAGGAAAAAAGATTGTGGATAGGAGGAGTAGCTTTCTACTCCATTGCACTTTTATTTTGGTTATTCATATGCACTAACTTTGTTTTGTGAAGCATGGATGACGGAGGCAAGGATTGCTTGGAAGCTAAAGTGTGGGAAAAGGGGAAACTCCTCGATTGGTTGTAATTTCTATCCCTTTTCAATTTGAGCCCCGTTTTCAAGAGTGGAAAAGAGCTTTTGCACATTCATTACACAAATGATGAGCACATTCTATTTATTCATCAACAAAGGATTATGATTTGACACCCCAAATCTCCGAAACACTTCTAAAGTGTGGAAAGGGACATGCACTTTTGCCTAAGACTCGTGCTCTTTTATTCCACTTAGTCCTCAAGGCAACATCGAGGGCGATGTTTGGTTTAAAGTGTGGAAAGGATGAATTTTATGCTTGAATTGTTTTAATTTGCTTAATTGGTCAATTGGTATTGATTGATGGGTGTGTTTGATGATGGAGAATGCTTATTATTTATGTTATCTAGGAAGAGTTTTAATAATGTGCCAATAAAGTTTTTATTCTTAGAATATTCTTAGGAAGTTTCTTTTTGCACCAAAACTGAAATGCTTAGAACCAAGTAGGTTTAAATTCTTGTGTATTTGAATTTTGTTCACCTCTTATTTTGTTAGGACATTGGTCAAGGATCTCTCGAAGTGGGAGTGTGCACCCCTTAACTTAAGAAGGATAATTGGTAAGAGAAGCCCGGAATCAACTAATTGACAAGGTGTAGTTAGCGGTGGATAGAAAGTATGGGTGAAGAATGAAGATTCTCTCGGATGTCGTTCTCAAAGGATGAAAAATTGGAGTCAATCAAGTGCAATGCTTTCAAATGGAGAGTTTCAACAAGAGATAGCTAGGTGCAAGGAGAACTTGTGTAGGCATGTAAAAGAGAGCAAGGAAAGCATAAGAACAATGAACAAAGCAAGTAAAATGGGGAGTTGGATTCATTCACTAGAGCTTGTGCATGCATTAGGCTAAGGTGGATTCAATTCAATGCAAATCGTATCTAAACTTAAGGGAGACAAAACACTATCACCAAGTTGCGTAGAACATGGACTCTTAGGTCCTTAATCGGCTAAGGCATTTTATCAAAAACTTGGTCTACCACTCCTTCCAGACCTAGCTCTCTTAGATCTTAGGGCGGGAATGTGGACAATTAATACTTCATGGAAGCACCATCTCTTCTTACTACCACTCTCTCACATTTTAATTCACTTTCTACATTTGATTTCCTATGATTGTGTATTCTCCAATTGCATTATGAATTGTGGCTAGATTCACCTAGGAGTTGGATTTGATGATCTACAATTTATGCTTGTTTGATCCATAATTGTTGAATTGATAAGATTCTTGCAATTGTGTCTTAATTGCTTTTGTGTGGATGATGTGGTGTCTTGATCCTTTGCTCATGTACGACCGTGATGAGTGAGGGATCAATACATCACATCATCCACACAAAAGCAATTAAGACGAGTTAATACTCGTGATGAGGGATCAAGACACAATTATAAAAATCTCATCAATTTAACAATTAAGGATCAAACATGCACAAATTCTAGATCGTCAAAACTAACTCCTAGGTGAATCTAGCCACAATTCATAATGCAATTGGAGAATACACAATCATAGGAAATCAAATATAGAAAGTGAATTAAAATGGAATTGAGATGGACAGGGATGATTACCACATTAGAATCCGTGAATGCAATCTTCAAAATACACAAATTGGAGTGTAGCTAGTTGATTCTACTCTATAGAGAGAAAAAACCTAGCCTAAAGGATTTTGGAAAGATGAAATGAAAAGTAGTTAGTTAATCCCGCCACAAGCCTTGACTTAAAATGCTGATTTTCCGCGCAGATCCTCGTCCATGAGTGGTCCACTTTCGTGGACATTTCGTGGAACTTGTTGTTCCCGATCAACAAACGATCCATGAAGTGTCCACGTTCATGGACCGCTACACAATCCAAATTTACCTTTTTCGTCTTCACCAAAGTTGTATCCGTTTAAGTTGACGTTCCAATGCCACTTAAATAATCTCATTTGGACACTCCTAGATCAAGATATGCTCAAATTACAAAACTTTCGTCAAAGTACCCTGAAAATTACAACTTATGCTATATTCCACAATTGCAATCACAATTAGTTCGTGTGCTTATCTTTTATCAAAATAAGCTATTCTAAGCATGTAATAGGCCCAAGGAACTCTATTTATAGCACAATATGTCTCTCAAATACCCGACAAAAGGTAGCATCTTTGGCAATTATTACAGAAGATAGACCAGACATTGTATGTAGAGTTTTCAAGTTGAAGTTGGATTGTATGGTAAACGAACTACGGGCTGGAAAATTATTTGGTGTTTTAACTACATGTATCATCATATTTACCATATACAAATTTTTCTTTTCAAAGTTTCTAAAGGAACGTTAAATTTTTGTATCTAATATGTAATTTCAATCTTATTGATTTTCAGCTGTGCACACTATTGAATTCCAAAAACGTGGCTTACCACATGCCCACATTTTGATTTTAAGCCAACACTCTTTAGCAAGCTGCATGGACTCTATAGACAAAACAATGGACATGGATTACTACAAAGTTGTGGAGGAATTTATGGTTCACGGTTCGTGTGGACTAGAGAGGCCAAAATCGCATGCATGGTGAACATGAAGTGTTCAAAGCACTTCCTGAACGATATTTGTTGATCTCTCCAGCTGGGATGATAATGGGTACCTAATATACAAACATCGTGACAATGGTAGAACTATCTTGAAGAATGGTGTTCAATTGGATAATAGATATGTTGTACCACATAATAGATACCTTTTTCTCAAATACAAGGCACACATAAACGTGGAATGGTGTAACCAATCTAGATCAATCAAATATCTCTTCAAGTATGTCAACAAAGGAAATGATAGGGTGACAACAAAATTCTACAAAAGTACAACTGATGAACTATCTAATGAGGTGGTAGATGAAATAAGCATGTACTATGATTGTATATATGTGTTTGCGCGCGAGGCTTTATGGTGACTGCTTAGTTAGGACGTTTAATTCAGGCACCCTCCAATTGAAAGATTCATTTTTCACTTACCCAACTGCCAATCAATTATGTTTGAGGATGATGATCGGATCAACAACCACTACAAGAAAATTGTTCATTAGTGAGAGGTAAAACCGTCACTAAAAGATCAAAAACCATCATAAAAGACTTTTAATGACGGGAAATTTACGGTCACCACCCATCGTTATTTCTTCCGTAGATAAAAACAAATAGTGACGGGATATGATACCATCATTAATAAGCATATTGTGATGGTATATTTACCGTCACTAAAATGTTCTTTTTGTGACAAAAAATCCCGTCACTAATACAACTACTTAGGGATGTCAATCGGGCCAACCCTATCGGTTTCGGGCTAGCCCTGTCGGGTTGTCGGGCTTATCGGATTCGGGTTGTCGGTTAATTATTATTTTAATCTTGGATTCGGGTTAGCCCTAACCCTGACCTTCGGGTTGTCGGGCTTATCGGGCGGGTTAGACTATTTGAACTAAAATCGAAAATGAATACTTACATTCAATAAAACGGGTCAAGTCGTCAACCGGATCCGGATTCGTTAGAAGTTAGAACGGGTCAACCGGATGAGCATTGAGCACATTAAAATTAAACAAATGCAATTGCAACGGTTCGATTTCGGTTCGGTGTTCGGTTCGGTTTAAGACCCCCAAATTTTAACATTTCCTAGGTGACAAGACGGTCAAGGGGTGTAGCGACTTAACGGGGCGTCGTAATAACTATGTATGAAACATCACATAACTCAGATCCAAAATCTAATATCTAAATATTAAATACCAACATAACAAATTAACAATTTATAGGTGAGTTCATCTTTAGTATTTTTTTTATCACTTGGTACATCTTTAAATAAAATTTTAATAAATATATATTATATATATATATATATATATATATATATATATATATATATATATGATAAGTGCAAAAGATGCCAACTTCATAAGGTTATTCTTGGATTATTTAGTGCATAATTCATGGCTTTTATGAGTGGTTTAATTCTATATTGCATTAGAATACTTTATATTGTCATCATACTCCGTTCCACACTTTACCGATTGTTTTATAGGTAAAAAGAAGTGCTTAAAGACAGAAAATGGCGATATTTTGGAGAAGAACTCACAAGCCAAAGTTGGAGGACGAAATAGGCCTTGGACACACCCATGGACGCACCCATGGACGCGCGTCCAGGCTGGCGTCCAAATATTCCTCCTCTGAAGTTTTCAAGACAGAACGCAGCCAGGCCTTGGACGGGCGTCCAGGCCGGCGTCCAAAATCTATCCCTCTGAAGTTTTCAAAGCAGAACAGAAGCCTGCCTTGGACGCGCCCATGGACGCGCGTCCAAAATTCATCCCTCTGAAGTTTTCAAAGCAGAACAGAAGCACGCCTTGGACGCGCGTCCAGCCAAGCGTCCATCGCGGAAATTTGGCGGTTATTCACTTTTAAAAAGGGATGAGGGAACCATTTTTCAAAACTCTTGGCTCCCAAAAGAAGAACTTTTCTCTCTCTAGGTTTTAGCTCCAAAATTCTCTCCATTCCATAGCTCAATTGCACTCCAAGATCATGTTCCATAGCTAGATTTAGAGAGAAATTTACATTGCAAGATTGTATTGAACAAAGTTACTCAAGGATTCTACTTCAATTTCAAGCTAAGTTTCATTTTCTATTCTTGCATTTCAATTCCTAATTGTTGATTTGAATCTATTGCTTTGTTAGTTCAATTGCTTTTTTATTTCAATTTTCGCCATGAGTAGCTAGATCTTTTGAGGATTTGAATCAATTAGTCTTGCATAATCTCCCTTGAGTTCTAAAGTTCTTAAACCTAGGATTGGATAATGCTTGTTTGATGATTGATTGTGGATTGGGATGTTTGTCTTGACTCTATGGCAACAAGGATCCGGTTGTGATAGAGGTATAGGAAAGGAATACTCACTTACGAGAGTAGGGAGTATACCTAGCCCTCACCATTCACATTTCCTTCTCACCTTTGAGAAAAGGGAGATTGGAAGGCAAGAGGCACACAAAGTGTTTAATGAATTGCCTCTTCTAGCCTAGCTCTTATGAGAATAAAGCTAAGGCATGGTAGAGAGGCCATCGTCCACGAGAGTGGCGTTGGCACTAGTGATCTTGTCTCAATCTTGCCCAATGAGCGTTGTCAAGTCCTAGGACCATAGGAAATCAAGGTAAAACATGCTTGATGAGTTGATTCGAATCCCCTTTCTCTTTAATTGTTTCCTATTCTTTTGCATTACTTTGTTTTGTTCTTAGCATGATTCACCCATACAAATGCTCCGGACTAACTTTCAAACACTTTTAGCCCTTGTAATTAATCCGCTTGCTTGCCAATTCCCTTACGCCTTCCTAGAGAACGACACTCTTCACTTACCACCATACACCACTTCACTCACACCATCACATCATTCATGTTGAAAAACCGCTTTTCAATATATATATATATATATATATATATATATATATATATATATATATATATATATATATATATATATATATATATATTAATTATATGTAATATATATTTATATTTATATACGTAGTATTTATTAAAATTTTATTTAAAAATGTACCTAGTGATAAAAAAAATATTAAAGATGAACTCACGTATAAATTCCAAATATGTTATGTTTCACATCACTTTTATAATAAAAAAATATTTTTTAATTTTTTAATTGTTCGGGCTATCGGGCTAGCCCATTTAATTTCGGGCTAGCCCTATCGGGCCATCGGGCTAATCGGTTTTGGGCTCATCGGGCTAATTTTTTTATCGAGCTAACCCGTTCGGGCTATAGCCCTGTCGGTTTCGGATTTTTTCGAGCTAGCCCATCGGGTTCGAGCCCGATTGACATCCCTACAACTACTCACTAACATAATTTACTCTCATTATATTCTTGTAATGATAGAAAATCCCATCACTAAAAGTTATAATTTAGTATCAAATATTATTTTTTAAATTTTGTATATATTGTTACTTCTCATTAAATATTAACTTTTGTAATACATTTTTTTTATCACTAATCAATATTATATTATGTTGTAGCTATAGATATTGTGTTGGTAAAAATTTTGCAATCAAAGCTTGATCAATATATTAAAAGAGTTCATCCTCACTACCAAAAATGAAATGTTTCATACAAATTTATAAAGACTAAAGGCAACGAAACTGATTATAACAAATAGCCAGAGTAATGTATTTGTTGGCTATTTTGAAAGGTGAGACTGTACAAATAAACATGTTTCCTAATGGAGAACCGTTCAACAATCAATAATGGAGAATCCATCTCTTATTTTAAGGGAAGTTTCTGATCACTAGCCTGAGCCTCAAAATGACAAATGCCTTTGTTCTTTTCACACTGGTCTTCCCTATCAAACCTGCTAAAGTAAAATTGTATAAAGAAAAGGAGAGACAGAAAATGGCAAAAGGAAAGATATCAATACTTAATAAAAGCAGGGGAAAAGATAATATGAAAAAGACTCACATTTGAATAAATGCCACGTTTTTTAGCCCAAAACTTCACACATCGTAGAGTTGTCCTGAAATTCTAGAGTTCAGAAGTTCAAGATTAGTTCTATGGACATTTTTTTAAAAAATTACTCTGTTTTATTTCCCATTTCAGGTTCAACATTCATATTTATAGAAAATTACCTCAACATTTGGAACAAGCTTGAGAATTTGTCCAACATTGTACAACACAGACACATTGGATATGTCCAAATTCTGTCCACAATTAAGAACCATATAGCATTAGTACAAACATAACAGGCTTACAGGCTGCAATGTGCAATTCATATTGACAGAAATTCTATAATATGCTATCCTCAATTAATCAATCTGAAAACTATAGTAAATATATTAGGGCACATTCAATAAATAGAAAATTTTGGAAAAAAGCAAACAAAAAGGAAAATTAAAAAGTAAAAGGGAGAATGGGAAATTTTTTCTTTCTCCAAAGTGGAAAAGCTCCCTTGTTTTCCAATTTAAAAGTTGGAAAACACAGGAGAACTGGCCTGTGTTATGTAATATAATCCAGGTGTTTTGCCTGAACTTATAATAGAAATTTAAACAAACAATACTGCTTAAACTATCCACCAACAAAAATAAAAACTTACATCAGGTACAATCAGTAGAGAAATACTGGCATACAGAAGATCAATTGACCTGTAGAACAATGATCTTATGGACAGTGAAACACTGAAGGAAGCTCCTTACTCCTAGTCGATAAGAACCAAACATGTAAAGCACAACATTTGCATCCTCAACCACCTGATCACTGTATCCTCTCAATCATTGCCCACTGCTAAAGTGCTAATTAATTCATGTGAAAACAATTTAAGCAATGGTCTATGAATTACCTAAAATTTCAGGTAAAACAAAAACAAATCCCTTCACATTACCGTTACCCTCAATCAGTAGCATCTTAAGAATGAAACACAAGGAAGCAGCAGAAAGCATATAAGCATGTTCTTTAACAATGAGTCAATGAAACAGTTTCAAGCCCATTCCAGTAAATTAGGTTGAATAAAAGCTTAATAAATGAAATACTCATGCATTTCATGGACAAGCAAAGAGATCTTGCTTCATATGTTCAAAAAATACATAACCAATGCAAGAGAAATGGTTGGACTGCTAAACTTAACAAAATATCTCCTAAGGTAGAAAACATTTATCAGTCACTGTTCTTTCCATATCCCAAAGTCTCAAACTGCACAAAATTCCAACCTAACAATTGGATCATCCCATCCATCCCGTGAGCACACAACCACACATATGAAGGTTATGTACATATAACAGCAAACATATACCCGCGGTAGGCGAAGGCGAATATGAATTTTCAACTGTCAAAATTAAAAAAAAAATAGCAAATATAGATAACAAGAAACACTTACCGGCGATGGACGAAGGCGGTGGGCTAACTGGTCGGCGGCTATCAAAGGGGAGGCAGAGCGCTCGGCTATCGCAGGGGAGGCGGAGCCCTCGTCGTCGATCGTTGTCGGCAGCAGCTTCGTCGCCTGTCGGATTCGTCAGCAGATAGACACAGCAAAAAAATTAGAAAATGAGATAATAAGAAACACGTATCGGCGGTAGGCGAACTGGCCGGCGGCTATCGCAAGGGAGGCAGAGCCCTCGTCGGCGGCTATCGCAAGGGAGGCAGAGCCCTCGTCGGATATGTCAACGTCGTCGGCTTTGCTTTGGAATCGATTGGACTATGGGGTAAGCGAGAAGCAGAGTTAAACTTGGAGACTTTAGGGTTTCATATTTCTTTCAGGAGCAAAATAGAATTGGGCGCCCAAAAATAAAGTTTTGGAGGGAATGAAATTTTGGTGAAATAATTCGTAGACATCAATAGTGAGAGTAACAACATCATTCCTATCAATAGTGAGAGTATAGTTTTAAAATAAATATAAATTTAAAATTCCGCCACTAAATCGTAAACTTTTAGCTAGAGAAATTTTTAACCGTCACAAAAACTATGTAAATAATACATTTAGTGAGGGGTTTTTGTACCTGTCACTAATTTTTTGTCACTAAAAGTTGTTTTTCTTGTAGTGAACGTCTTGAATCGCCCTACGGTAGGTCAAAGCATGTTCACTAGCTGGTTCGAAGCTAACAAGAAGTTTGATTTGGAAAAGGGAGTAACTTATATTGATATGCTAAAAAAATTTGTCTTGAAGAAGGATATTAGAGAATGACATCCAAGTAAGACGGGGTTTTCAATTAGTTACATTTTTTACGTACCTTCGGGCAGTGCCCAAATATATTACTTGAGATGTCTCTTGAATGTAGTTCGTGGTCCTACCAGTTTTGAAGACATTAGGATCTTTGAGGGTTTAAAATATCCAAGTTTTTGAGATGCCTGCTATGCACGGGGGTTATTGGAAGAGGACAGAGAATGCATTGACGCAATAAATGAGGCAAGTCATTGGTCTACTGCGCAAGCAATGAGGAAATTGTTTGTCATATTACTTACATTGAACTTGGTTATTAGGCCCAAAAATGTGTGGATGAAGTGTGACATCACCTTTCAAAGGACGTACAAGGTAACAGATGGAAAGTATTGCAAGAAAAAGGTAACCGCAAGGAATTTTATGAGCTCTTTATTATTTTTATTCTAATATTCTAAATTGTTTTGATCATGGATCTAACATTTAATTTTGTCAAGTGCAGATTTGTGTTTATCTAATGATGAAAAGAAGAATTTTGGATTGATTGAATTAGAGAAATTGCTTCAATTTACCAATAAGTATTTGAAAGATTATCCTCAAATGCCAATTCTGAACTATGATGATGCATGAGTGGTTGATAATCGTTTGTTGTTTAATGAACTATCTTATGATCGTGATGCTTTACATGAGGAAAGTCAAAAGATTGAAAGGCAATTAACTGATGAACAAACCATAGTATACGATACAATCTTGAAAGATGTATCATTGCACAAAGGTGGATTGTATTTCGTATACGGTTATGGTGTTACGAGGAAAACATTTGTTTGGAAGGCATTGTCTGCAAAATTGCGTTCTAAGGGTGATATTGTAATCAATGTTACATCCAGTGGTATCGCGTCATTGCTTCTACCTGGGGGAAAATTGCACACTCCAAATTTGCAATACCCATCCATTGCTCTTAATGAAGATTCTACGTGTAACATTAGTCAATGTAGCCACCTTGCTAAGTTTATTATAAGGACAAAGCTAATAATCTGGGATGAAGTAGCGATGATGCACAAGCATTGCTTTGAAGCTCTTGATCGAACAATGAGGAATTTGAAGCGATTCAAAGACCCCTAAGTGCTGAAAAGACATTCGGTGGTAAGACTGTTGTATTTGGAGGTGATTTTAGGCAAATATTACCTATAATACCTGAAGGTACAAAACAAGATATTGTATCAACTACTATCAACTCTTCTTACCTTTAGGAAAGATGCCAAGTTATTAGATTAACAAAGAATCTTCGTCTAAATAGAATGGATCCAGGCGTTGATGTGCAACAAGTTGATGAATTTGTAGAATGGCTAGCTTCTATCAGCGATGGAACGATGGGAGGACCAAATGATGGTTATGTAGACGTGAACATCCCTTCGAAAATGTTGTTGCCATCTACTAGTGACCATATAGCAACAATTGAAGATAGTATATTTCCTATGTTCAAGAATGGTGGGTGTGACCAACGATACATGGAAAGCCGTGTAATCTTGGCTCCAACACTTGATGTAGTTAATGCCATCAACGAGCATATGAGTAATTTGAATGTGGTGGAGAACAACACATACTTCAGTTGTGACACAGTCTGTAAGTCCGATTCAAGTAACGGTATCATTTCCGACATTCACACTCCGGAATTTCTGTATGGCTTGAGAGCATCTGGTACCCCTAAACCATGCATTAACTCTAAAGGTGGGATCTCCAGTCATGTTGTTTAGGAACATAGATCACTTATTTGGCCTATGCAATGGTACAAGACTGGTCATTACCAGGTTACCAGATTAAGTGGTGGAAGCAAAAATCGTTACCGGGAACAATTCTGGCTAGATGGTATTAATACCTAGGATGTCAATGACTTCGTCAGATCTAAGATTGACATTCAAATTTCAAAGAATGCAATTCCCTCTAATGCTTTCGTACACAATGAATCAATGATTATAAACAAAAGTCAAGGACAAACATTAATTAACTAACCCATGTAGGGTTGCTCTTAAGGAACCGAGTGTTTATTCATGGCCAACTGTACGTTGTTGCTTCCAAAATTAGCAACCGTAAGAGTTTAAAAATTTTGATTGCCAACGAATTGAAGTTGGACAGAGTAGTACTTCAACTACCAAAGATGTGTACCATGGAGTATTTAATAATTTGTAAATTTCATATATTGATTATTAAGTTTTGTCATTCATCATTGGGTCTAATAACTTGCGTGCGAGTCATTCATCTAAAACAAATTACGAATTTTTTATCGAATACGTATAATCTTAATACGGGTCTAATAACTTGCGTGCGAGTCATTCATGTAAAACAAATTACGAATTTTTTATCGAATACGTATAATCTTAATACATATAAACAATCAATAATTTTAAAAATTATTAGCTATGTTCATATTCAAATAACTTTATTTAACATGTATAACTCTCATCCGTGCATCGCACATGTATAATACTAGTTGACCCACTACTAAAATTGAAAAAATTACAAATAATAGAGTAACAATTTTTTTGAGAATTCAGATTTTCTAATTTCATCGAATTATGAGAACTCATCTCTAAATTGTATGTGATGAAATTGAAATCTCTACCATGTCATTAAAAAAGAATTTTAAGTATAGATGTTCATCCACTAAACCACGGCCGACAACAATAATGAATGTTTGATTTACCATGAAAATGGATTTCTGCTAATTAATAATATAGGCAACCTGTCGTTCAGCTTTCTTTTTCTATCTCCTGTCGTTTTGTAGATATTCCATACTGCGAAATTGGAAGTAGGATTCAGGAAGGAGTAGCGTTGACGTTTTAGATTACTCAACGCAAATTATATCCTTATTGGGATCACATATATTTTTATTTTACGGATTAATTTCAGTTTTGAACTTTCAGTTATTTTATTTATTATTTATTTATTTTTAAATCTAAAATTGATCAGTTTTCATACTTAGTTATAACTTATAAGGAATATTAAAAGTTATCATATTTTCAATGGTCAAGAAATAAATTTAGCCAAATGTTGAATGCATTACTTTAATTTGCGTGATATTGTAGATAATATGATTTTTTTTTTCATCAAATATAGTGCAGTGTACTTGATTTAATTAAATTGTGATATAAACGATGAATTTATAGCTTGACAATTAATAATGAATACAAAATATTCAATATTTTCTTTTATAAATAAAAAGGACAAATCTATGTTTAGACTCTCACATAGTGTTATTTGTTAGTTGTTTTAGTCTCTAACTATTTAAGTTTTAACACCTAGAAAAATCAAATTATTAAATTCTATTAAAATGTTATTTAGTAAATCAATATTTAAAAATTTTATTATCTTTAATCATAATAACTTTTTTCGTTTTGGTATTTCATTTACAAAATAAAAAATTGACAACTTTCTTCAATTTCGATTCCTAAATTTTTCATCTTCAGTTGTGGTACATCGTGTCTATTTTAATTTCCATACACGAACATGTTAAAATCACATTTTTATTTTAAAAATTAAATATCAAAACTAAAGAAATGTATAATTAAAGAAGAACCATTAAAAAATTAAAATACACATGTATTAAGTAAAATTTTAAGAGTTTAATATTTTTAATTTGTTGCTCAATGGGTTAAAACTGTAACTTTTTTGAAGAGTTAGTAGTATATATTGCAATGGTGAAAAGTTAGTGACTAAAATAGTTAGAAAGAACCAATTGAGAAACTAAAAATGTATTTTTTCCTAAATAAAATTCATTTGTCAACATAAGTCATTGCGAAAATGGTCAAATAAGCTCTTGAACTTTACACGAAAATGCAGTTAATAAACTCTTGAACTTTACACGCAAGGTCATTGGCAAGTTTGAGTGCTTAATGGCACTCTTTTAAAATTCATGGGCTTAATTGTACTTTCGTATAAAGTTCAATAACGACACACACCTCGGTTTGACAAAGCATTTGAAAGGATGTAAATCATGACAATTCAGTGCTTCTGTTGAGCCAAATTGTCCGTGCGCACAAGAGATTTGTCAACTTTGGGCATAATTCCACACTGTCGTTGTCGAATTCCGAACTTTAATCTCTTACCCCAAATACTACCTACTGAACCAATGATTTAAGCTCATGCGAGCATTTATCAATCTTCTTCACCACTGCAGCATCATGTGTACCCCATTTGACCTACAACTACTCAACACACCCTTAAGAAAGCCAAAATATAACAAGAATGATGGATAGTTTGACTTATAAATGATTTCTTCAGAGATTTATGTTAAACTTACTGAATTGAGTGGTTACAAGAAATTAAAGTTCGAATTTAACTTACAAGATGGCATTCAACTTATTATCTTTAAGTTATAATAAATAAATAGATCATTTAACTAATTTGAGACAAAATGAATGCTTAGAGTAATAATGTACGTGCTGTGCTTCATCACCCATAAGAGAGTGTCTTACACCTAAGTTTTGATGGGAATAGGACTAAGTCCAGTAGAGTTTAATTATACCTAATCCTGTACAACAAAAAAAAAACAACCTAATATAGGTAACCCCATATTTCAACCCTAGATTTCTAAAGTTATACTTGAGTCACCCCATCCATGTTCGTTAGAAAAGTTGTGTTGCTCCGGTTGAATGATAGTTTAGATATAAAAACAAACGAAAACAGAAAGAAGAAAGGGATAGTAGTCCGGGGTCATTTGTTTGTTATTTCATTCCAAGAAAAACAAACAAAATAGGTATAAAAAACGCCACTCTATAGCTAGTATTAAGTTGCTATCCAATGCCGGACCCTTAATTCAACATTAAACTTATATGTAAAATAATTATATATTATTGTGTATTGTTAAAGAATGAAAATCTCACAAAGGAGTTTCTATCCTAAGTTACTGTTCACACGCGGCCAAGGACGAAGCTACAGCGGAGACAGAAGCTGTCCTCCTCCTCCACTCCCCATATATAGTACTCCGTGAGTGTGTAGTACATGATTAGAGATAAATAAATTATATATACACAAGTAAACAAAAGTTGAATTAGTGGGATGGCAAGTTGTGACTTCAAAATATAATATGTGCAAGCATTCCTTTATATTAATATTTAATAGTGAGATGAATAATTTAGAGCATCCATATCAATTGGAGTTTTTTCGCGGTTTTTTAAGAATTTTTGTAAGTGTGATTAGGATAGAGAAAATGAGTGGGGAAGAAAAAGAAAATTAAAACAAATTTAATTAAAAAAAACAGAAAAGGAAGGTTGTCAGCCGCGCGTCCAGCGGGCGCAATTAGTGCCTCCCACGCGAATAATTTCGTGTGTTCTTCTCTTCATTGGAACCCACTCTTCTGCAATATCTCCATCCTTTGCAGAAGAACCCCAAAATTATCTCACCCAGTTTCTCTCTCCAACATGGCATTGCTTTTCTGACAAAACCCAGTTTCTCTCTCCAACATGGCATTGCTTTTCTGACAAAAACCCCAAATAATTTACTGATAGGGATGCTCTTATAATGTGTTTTCTATTTGGATCATTTTATCAAACTAATTATGTTTCATATTTTGTTTTAATTATTTTTTTTCAAACTAATTATGTTTCATATTTTGTTTTAATTATTTTTTTTAGGGAAAACGACACTTTTGGCCCCTGAATTGTTTTACTTTTGAAAATTTGGCCCCTGTAAATTGATTTGAACAAACTTAGTCCTTTAATTGATAGGTTGGCAATGTAAACAGCAAACATTTTGTATTAGCTCTCAAACGACGGCCTACTTCATCGGCGTCGCCGGATTCCCCTAGCATTACACATCACTAGCATAGGAACACAGTGTGGCGGGCATTAGCGTTGATATATTTTAAAGAAGCTTTAATGTATAGAGTAATTGACAAATATAACCCCATGAAAAAAAGACTTATTAATCAAATTGTAATTATATAATTCTAAGGACTAAATGTGTCACACTACAAACAATTTAGAGCATCCATATCAATTGGAGTTTTTTCGCGGTTTTTTAAGAGTTTTTGTAATTTTGATTAGGATAGAGAAAATGAGTGGGGAAGAAAAAGAAAATTAAAACAAATTTAATTAAAAAAAAACAGAAAAGGAAGGTTGTCAGCCGCGCGTCCAGCGGGCGCAATTAGTGCCTCCCACGCGAATAATTTCGTGTGTTCTTCTCTTCATTGGGACCCACTCTTCTGCAATATCTCCATCCTTTGCAGAAGAACCCCAAAATTATCTCACCCAGTTTCTCTCTCCAACATGGCATTGCTTTTCTGACAAAAACCCCAAATAATTTACTGATAGGGATGCTCTTATAATGTGTTTTCTATTTGGATCATTTTATCAAACTAATTATGTTTCATATTTTGTTTTAATTATTTTTTTAGGGAAAATGACACTTTTGGCCCCTGAATTGTTTTACTTTTGAAAATTTGGCCCTTGTAAATTGATTTGAACAAACTTAGTCATTTAATTGTTTATAGTGTGACACATTTAGTCCTTAGAATTATATAATTACAATTTGATTAATAAGTCTTTCTTTCATGGGGTTATATTTGTCAATTACTCTATACATTAAAGCTTCTTTAAAATATATCAACGCTAATGCCCGCCACACTGTGTTCCTATGCTAGTGATGTGTAATGCTAGGGGAATCCGGCGACGCCGATGAAGTAGGCCGTCGTTTGAGAGCTAATACAAAATGTTTGCTGTTTACATTGCCAACCTATCTTCAGAGGACTTTTAGCCTAGGGATTAAGATCTTCCTCTTCTTTGCAGTCTCTGAAGAAAGGAGGCTCGTAGTCAGCAGGCTGCAAAAGCAGCAAACCATGTTGTCAATACTCAATATTCTCATTTAGTGAAGTGTTGTTGGATGTAAGGTGCAAACTAAACTGTGTTTTTGGTCTGCCACATTAAACATAAGTTTCTGAATGCACAAACACAAAGAATGTGGTCACTCACAAAGCTATGAATTCTGGTTTGCAGGACTATGAGGACTATCCATCTATCCCTAAAGCATTTTCCATTTCTCCACATTATATTAAAAAACTATGGTCCATAAAAAAAGAATTTCATGTATTTTATAAAGCACACTTCATGCATCCCTGAAGAGAAGATGCAGCAAAAGTAACTTTATGTAACAATCTCGTCGCTGGAAAATTTTGCGGAAATTTGGCAGAAATCTTGGGCACCCTGAAGCTCATTAGCAAGCCAAGTTGACCACATTGGTATGGAGAGAAAGAAGCTTTAATGGGTAGAGTAATTGACAAATATAACCTCATGAAAAATGATTTTTTAATCAAATTTGTAATTATATAATTCTAAGGATTAAATGTGCCACACTATAAACAATTAAAGGACTAAATTGGTTCAAATCAGTTTACAGGGGCCAAATTTCCAAATGTAAAACAATTCAGTGGCCAAAAACGCCGTTTTCCCTTTTTTTATATAAAGTTTTAATGTGTTTTGATTTTTTCGCCCATATCCAACAGTATTTAGGGTTATGCTTTTAAGTGTTTTTTTATTTTTTTTGTTAAAAACTATCTCTTTTATATTAATCTTTCGCCCCTACTGAATAAATTTTCTAGATCTGTCCCTACGTGTGGCTACCTCTTCTTTTTTCAAATCTGAAAATATCTATTTGTATCATACATCAGGGTTCGACACACGGGCGATGGCACGGGGTCAGCTGGTGCCTATGCATGGAAACTGGCAGACCACGAGCGTGTCGATGCCCGTGCACATAGCATGTTTACTACACAGGTGTGCTAACTGCCGACGCCCGTGAGCGCTCTTGAGTTCGCGCCAGAAACTTGACTTTTCTCCTTTTTGCGCATCCTCTTCGCGGCTCACTTCCAAATGTCCTTCTACTTCCTTTCCATGCATTTTTTTTTTGCTCCAAATTGGTTATCTTTTGCTCCAAAATGCTTCTTCTTTCCTTAGTTGTGCAATTGGGTGAAACTATATGCAAAACAATTCATTTAATTCAATTCCCCAATTAAACACACTAAAATATGCACTAAATGAGGTGAAGTAGAGAGTAAAGTATAGCTCAAATAAAGTGTCATCAACTCCCCCACACTTAAATTGTTGCTTGTCCTCAAGCAACTTGCTAAGGATGAAGCAAAAGAAAAACAATATATGATCATTCAAAAATTTTACTAAAGCAATGTGAAAACATACAAATGTTCAATAATGAATCTAAAGAAGTTTAAGAAACCTTAAATGCATCCATTGTTCAACTTTTATTCTCTTTTCTCTAGATTCCAAGTTCACACTGAATTATCCCGATCTGCAATTTGCGCGACCATTGTCATCGTTGCTCCATATTATGATCACCCTCCAGGCCTCCAAATATCACATGGATGACGAGCTTGGCACTCGAAAGCAACGGTTGGTCATTGTCAATCTCGGGATCTTTCTACTTCTTCTGCTTGTAAGACTTCTTAAAGATTTTCTTCCAACATTTCTTCTCTTTTTCGTTCTTTACGAATTGACTAAACTCACCCAAGCAAAGAAATTCTCCAATGACCTTCCTCAAAGTGTGGCATTCTTATGTGTCATAACCTCGGTTTCGATGGTAGGCACAATATTTAGATTTGTCTTACACATCCCGAGTAGGTTCTGGTTGCTGGATCAAGTTGCACGCTTGTGCATAGTTGAGTACCTCCACTGTAGGTCAATTTAATGGTTGGTGTAGGTCAATTTAATGGTGTATAAGAAACTGATGGCATATCGCGTCCTCTTGCTTATTGATCGCCTTGTTTAGAGTATAGATAACAAACCCTTCGACCAAATCATCTCTCCTCTCGCCTTTTATCCGAGTTTGCCTTCTCAGCATTAGCTTATGTAAGGTGCTAAGGCAGTTACATTACGGTACTACCTACTTATAAATGCTAAGCACCTTGCATAAAGGTGCTTACATTAAGAAACTTTCGTAAGATTCTTAAACATGGCATAGCACAACCAACATGAACTGTAAATTTTCATACAAAAGTTGTGAATGAAAGTCGTGGGTGTATACGAATCATGCCTTTTTAGGATCATTTTTATTTGCATCCCTCCCCTTCTCCTACGTGTGAGAGTTAGCCTTTATGCTATAAATTTAAACCATCCTTCATGCTATATATATATATATATATATATATATATATATATATATATATGTATGTATATATATATATATATATATGTATGTATATATATATATATATATATATATGTATATATATATATATATATATATACATATATATGTATGTATATATACATACATATATATATATATATACATACACATATATATATGTGTATATATATATATATACACATATATATATATACATACACACACACACACACACACACACACACACACACACACACACACATATATATATATATATATGTATGTATATATGTATGTATGTATGTAAATACATATTGTTAGGAAATAATAATATATGATTTGATATGATTATGTGATTGATATGATTTGATATGATTTGGTATGATTTGATCCTCTACCATAATATGGGTTGTAGTTCCACCTATAAATACCTCTTGTAACTCTCATTCTTTTTAATGAAATGAACTATTCTATTATTCTATCATGGTTTCAGAGCCAAGGTTCTTTCAAGAAACTTTATCCATCTCCTTCTCCCTCTAGCCGGCATCAATCACCATGGCCAGTGGTGGTGATGATCCTCTTGATGCTCTTCCCACCGGGTTGAAGCTTTTTATCCAAAATCTTCAATTCACTCTCTCTCCAAAAAAACTTGATGATACTAATTTCTTTCATGGGTCTCTACAACATCTACAAATCTCACTGCTCATCGTCTTGTGGGATATGTTTATGGCTCTATCTCTCCACCACCCGCCACTCTTCCCGTCGCCGCTGAAGGGACAACAACAACACCTACCGTCACCATCTCGAATCCAGATTTTTGGTCAATTATTGATGCACATCTGTGTGCCTGTCTCCTCGCAATCATCACCCCGTCCGTGAAAAATAATCTTCATGGCCTAACCTCCGTCGCTGCAGCTATTTGGAGTCATCTTTAACTTCGGTACAATTCTCTTTCTCGTACACATATATTTCAGTTAAAGGAACAACTTCATAACATTCAAAAGGATGGTGATTCTATGCAAAAATATCTCGACTCTATTGTTAAAATTGTTGCTGCCTTGGATCGTGCAAAATCTGTTGTTCCTGAACAAGATGTTATTCTCTGTGTGCTTAGGGGCTTACCATCTGAATACTCCTCCATCAAACAAAATATTCGAATGAATATTGTTAAAGTTACATTTGCTCAAGTCTCATCGTGGCTGCTAACGGATGAACTTACTTTGCAAATGGAACAGAGAATTCAGCTTCGTGAGTCGACCTCGAACACTGAACCACACACGGCTCTTTACGTCGAACGTTGTCGTAGACGGAGTCCGAATCGTGGCCAAGATAGTTTTTTCGGTCGTAGTCATCTCGGGCGAGGGACCTTTACCTGTGGCTGAGGTGGTCAGCCTAACCATGGACGTGGTCCTCCGCGTGACTCCATTATCTGTCAAATTTATGGCAAGTACAATCATGCAGCATGGGATTGCTGGCATCGTTTTGATTCTGAATACAGTGGATCATCTATCTCTACACCTCAAGCCTTTTATGCTTCTCAGTCTGCAAACTCCAACGAAAATTGGTTCTTGGACACAGGTGCCAATGCTCATGTGACTCCGGATCTGTCGCGTCTTTATTCACACACTCCATACTCAGGCACTGAAAATGTGACTAGTGCAAGTGGTCATCCTCTACCCATAGCTCATGTTGGCTCAGGTAAAATACCCACTGCCTCAAGAATCTTCCATCTTGGTAATCTCCTTCATGTCCCATCTCTCAAATCTCATCTTCTCTCTGTTTATCGTTTTACCAAAGATAACAATTGCACCCTTGTTTTTAACCCTTCTGAATTTCAGATCCTAGACAACAAAACTCATCGGGTGAGATATAGAGGCCCTTGTGAGCACAGACTATACATGTTACCTTCCAATTATCAAGTCACACCTGATCTGAGTTGTCTCTGTCTCTTCGCTCCGTTGTTGTCACTTCTCAAGATTGGCATCGTCGTTTGGGACACCCCTCTCTTCAAGTTACAAACAGTCTACTTTCTCTTTTAGGTTGGACTTAAGCAAGCTCTGAGAGCGTGGTACCTTCGTCTCTCATCATTCTTAACAGCTTAGGGGTTCACTACTACTACTCATGATACCAGTCTTTTTATCAAGTGCTCTGCTCAGGGAACTCTTATCTTACTTTGTTATGTTGATGACATAGTTATTACTGGATCTTCCACTTCTCTTATTCAGAGTTTTATTCGGAGCATGCATCATGAGTTTCAGATGAAGGATCTTGGTCCCTTAAAATATTTTTTAGGCTTGGAGGTTCAGCGTACCACCGACCGCCTTCTGCTCTGTCAGATTAAGTATGCCAGTGAGCTCATCCATAGTGCAGGAGTTGATTCGGCCACCACTACTCCTACGCCAATCAGCCCTAGCACTTCTACTAATGACGGTGATACTCCCTTTTCTAATCTACGTTTGTTTCGCAGTCTGGTTGGTGGTCTTCAGTATCTCACGGTTACCAGACCTGATATTCAGTATGTTGTGAATTATGTTGCTCAGAAAATCCATAACCCTACAGACCAAGACTTTCACACTCTAAAGCGTATTTTGCGCTATGTTAAAGAGACCATCACTCATGGCCTTGAATTTGGGAGGGGGGGGGGGTATGCGTCTCCGTGGCTACTCTAACTCTGATTGAGCTAATGATCCACAGGACAGTCATTTAACGACGGGCTACCTTATCTATCTTGGTGATAATCTTGTGTCTTGGAGCATTGAAAAACAGACACGTGTTTCAAAATCATCCACGAACGCTGAATATCGTGCTTTATCAACTGCAGCATCGGAAGTAATGTGGCTTATATATATTCTGACTGTTCTACATATTGTCACGCCTCCACATGTTCTCTTCTGTGACAATCAATCAGCCATATGTCTTACAAAGAATCCAGTTTTCCATAAGAAGATGAACCATGTAGGAACTGACTGTCTCTTCGTTCGAGAGCAAGTCATAGATGGGTCTATGATAGTTGAGCATGTTTATTCTGAAGATCAACTTGCATATTTTCTCAACAAACCCCTGACATCGCAGCGATTCCACTTCCTCATATCCAAGCTTCCTCTTGCTACTGCCAGACTCAGCTTGAGGGGAGATGTTAGCAAATAATAATATATATGATTTGATATAATAATATACGATTTGAATGAGTATGTGATTGAAATGATTTGATATGATTTGGTATGATTTGATCCTCTACCATAATATGGGTTGTAGTTCAACCTATAAATACCTCTTGTAACTCTCATTCTTCTTACTGAAATGAACTATTCTATTATTCTATCACATATGTATGTATGTATGTGCCTGTGTGTGTGTATACATACATATACATACATACATATATATATATATATATATATATATATATATATACACATATATATATATACACATACATATATACATATAATACATATACACATACATATATACATATACACATACATATATATATACATATACACATACATATATATATATATCCATATATACACACGCACACACACATATATATACATATATATATACATACATCCATATATATATATGTATATATATGGATGTATGTATATATATATGCATATATATACATATACATATACAGTATGTGTATATGTATATGTATATGTATATGTATATATATGTATATATATATATACATATATATATGTATATATATATACATATATATACATATACATACATACATCCATATATATATATATATATATATATATATATATATATAATTTTAATCATATGAGACAAGCTATTTAAGTGATAAATAAAACTTGTTGTGGAGCGTCCATCATACATTTTTTGAAGGCTAAGATTATTCTTCTTTTTTTTTTTTTTGTTTTGTGCTTAATATTAATTATTAGGGGCTTTAATGTAATTGTATGTGTGTTTTATTTTCAGAATAGGATTCTATTCATATAATATGCTTGATTTTAGGTTTTTTAGTTTTGGTAGGATTGGTTTTTCTTCTTTGATTCCATTGGTCCACAGTCAGTCGTTCGTATGCATTGTTGAAGGTTCTCACCAGTCCTCATCCTTTGCCCAAGTATGGAATTTGTTGGTGAAGGTATGGTTTCTTTACATCTTTTTTACATGTGCCGGTTCAGTAAGGGGGGTTTGGGTGGTAATGTGCATGTTCATGTGCTATTGGTTTTGTGTTCTTTGTGTTTTTAAGTTGTGTGTGGGTTTTTGTTGTGTTTGCGACGTTTAGGTGGGAGTGTGGGTTAGGTGGAGTTCTTTGCATTGCCATCATTCTCGGCATTGCTAGTGTCTTCCTTGCCCTCTACGTATGTTTTGGTGTATAACGTCTCCATTTTTTTTATTCTGACTTCCGCTAGTGTGTGCATGTGTGGTTTTGATCGTGTGCATATATGTATTTATGATGTCTGCACAGGTGTCATATGATCTATATTACCCTTGTATTTTTTCAGAAAATATTATTGGTATTTTGTACTATAGTGTTTGGAGGGAGGGGGAGTATTTTTTTTCGTGGGTTCTCCACTGTGTGTTTCATTTTCCTTATTTTGTTTAGATTAGTTCTGTGCATTTTTTTGGCATCTGCGGAGGAATTTCTGTGTTGTGTTGAAGTACACATATGAGTATACGTATGTGCACACTGTCGGTGTGTGTTTGTTCTGTTGTAAATCTTATAGCGTTGTTCGTGATTTTTTTACTATATCCCACTTGCTAGCATTATTTTGTGGTGATGAAGATTTTGCAGTTGATAGTGGGGGAGAAAGTTGCAAATCATCAAAAGAACTTACTGCAGAAAAAGCTGCAAATTCAACCCGCGAGTGCAAGGCGTGTCACAAATATGATGTACATAACAACCATAATTGCCCATTAAATCCAAAGTCAAAGTCGAAGGCAAAGCCAAAGCCAAAGTCATAGTTTTTCTTCTTTGCATGTAGATGTGAGGAGTTATTTCATTGTTTTTCTTAGTCATTGTGTAGTCGAAACGTTTAATATATAAATAATTCATTTGTTTACTGGTTCTCATCGTTTAGTAGTTTTTTTTTTTTTTTTTTGCATATGGAATTTGTTTGTGCACCCAGTTAGACAACCCTATTGTTGATAATTAATTTCATGTTTTACACTTGTCTAATTGAGGCTTACTAGTAAATGTCCCTTATTTTTTTCGCTCCCTTCTATTATTGAAGTATGTTTACATTGATATGGGTTTTTGTTGGTGTGCATCTACTTTATGAACTGTGTGTATGTTAGTTTTGGGTAGCGTTGCTTTCCAAAGTAGGTGTGTGCACGCAGGATCATAACCGTGTGCACAGAGGCGAATTTTGTTACTAACTAGTGGATCAAATAGAATAATTTTATTAACAGCACTGTGTGCACTTGTGTGTTGCAGCATGTGCATGTTTGGCTCTTTTTACCACTATTTCCTGGATTAACGCTAGTCTCTTTTTACCACTTTTTCTGGATTAAAAAAAAAAGCATGTTTAAGGCACTGTGTGCACTTGTTTATTCATCATTTACTAGTTCTCATCATTTTGTAGTTCTTTTTTGCATGTGAATTTTGTATGTGCACCCAGTTAGAGAACCATGTTCTTGATAATTAATTCTATGTTTTACACTTGTCTAATTGTTAAGGTGAGTCAACCTAAAGCTTAAGGTGCGTGGTTTGTGTGCTTAAGGTGCGTGGTTTGTATGCTTAAGGTGGGTGAGTGTTGAAACTTAAGGTGAGTAAATCTAAACCTTAAGGTGCGTCAATTTCCTTCTTAAGATACGTTGTTTCCCTTCTTAAGGTGCATTGTTTTCATTCTTAAGGTGCGTCAGTTTTTTTTTTTTAGTTCCACAATACAACCAATATTCTTTATATGATTTTCTCTACAAAGTCATATTTATGTTAATCCAACTTATGGTGCGTAGATTAGAACTTAAGGTGCATCATTTAGAATTTTTTTAAAAAGTGCATTGATCACCGCACAATTGCACGGGAATCTTTCTAGTATTTGTATGTGCGATGTGCAAAAAATAAGTGCTCAATATTAGTACTTTATATTAAAATTTTAAATTTGTTTAGATTTTAGATGTTTAAATTATATTAAATAATAATAATAATTTAAAACATTTTTATAAATTTGATATTTATATTCTAAAAAGTAACTAACATGCATATAACTCCAATATATAATGTGTACATGCATATTATTATTATTATTGAATAATATAAGAAAATATAAGGTGGATGCGTGTGTATAGTAATAATAGTGGAAAAAATAACGGAAGTTATAACGGTAAGGGTATATATTTGTCCAAAATATTATATAGTACAACTTTTATAGCTTAATGTATAAAAACTTGTAAGTGAAACTAGGTGCACTTTTAAGTGAAACTAGGTGCACCAAAGTTCCAGTTATTTACGAAAATACCACCGCGTCATTTTTTTAAAATTGCATCGGATTCGTTGATCTAGACACGTGGACGGCTATGATTTATCCGCAGTTCTCTTTTGAGCGAGAGTACACACGAGAGTGCAACCCTATAATATATATATATATATATATATATATATATATATATATATATATATATATTAATCATGTTATATTTCATGTTCTACTTTATTATTTATATTATTTAGTTTGTAATTAGTGGCTTCTAATTAGTCAATACTTAACTCCTATAGATTAGGAGAGTTTTATGTTAACTCTTGTATAGGGACTCTGTAATTCTCGTAATTAAATTATTCAGAGTTGCTACATTCATCTGGTATCAGCGTTAGGTTAGAAACCCTCCTTTTCCCCCCTCCTTTTCCACATCTAAACATGAGTAATTCGGCCGATGGAGCGATCACCCCATCTGTCGCCATACTTACGCCGCCGACACTTACCCTGTCGGCCGGCCACCATTTTCTCTCCATTAAATTAACTTCTCGCAACTACCTTTATTAGCGTACTCAAATCATGCCCTTCCTTCGAAGCCAAGGACTAGTCGGCTACGTCAATGGTTCGTTGCCATGTCTTCCATCGACCATCGTCGTCGACCCGCCAACTCCCGCCGCGCCACCAGCTTCCACTCCGAACCCGGCGTATTTATCATGGATTCAGCAAGATCAGGCTATCCTCTCGCTGATTGTGTCCTCTCTCACTACCGAGGTTATGTACCTCGCTGTCGGCAAAGAAACATCTCGGGTTGTTTGGGAATCCATTACAACCGCCCTTGCCTCAACCTCTCGTTTGCGGTGTTTGAGTCTACTTGGGCAGTTCCAGACCCTCTAGCAGGCCAATCTCACATCAGCAGAGTACCTTGGTCAGGCGCAGGTTCTCATGGAGGCACTCTCCCTCGCTGGACGTCCCCTCTCTACTGACGAGTAGATCCTCTACGTCTTCCGTGGGTTGTGGTCAGAATTTCGAGCAATGGCTATCTTGTTGACCACCGCCGGCACGCCGGTGTCTCTTGCCCAGCTCGCCGATCACCTATAGGCACAGGAATTTATTCAGTTCGATGACTTCGCTGTGGCAGAGCCGCCGCCGACGCAAGAGTCTCAGTCGGCGTTTTATGCAGGTCACGGACGGGCTGGGAACGGCGGTCGCCATTTCCCTTCTGGACGCGGAGGCCGGCACTGGCGTGGTTGCAGAAATGGTCGCGGATGCAATGGCTCACCTCGCTGCCAGATTTGCAGAGCGAATGGTCACAGTGCTGTGACCTGTTTTAAGCGGTATGATGACCGCCCAGCGTCGCATGCCCATACGGCTTTTCCGGGTGAACCAGCGACATCAACGGCCACTGAGGTGTGGTATCTCGATACCGGTGTGTTGACCCATGCCACGCCCGATGCGCAGGTGATGGATCACACCAAACTCTACACTGGCAATGATGTACTGAAAGTGGCTAATGGTGAAGGTTTGGATGTTTCTAGTATTGGTCGAAGGGTTATTCATTCCACTTCGCACAACTTCCAAATGTCAAATATCCTTCACGTTCCTAAATTATCTATCCTTTTATTGTCCGTTTACAGATTCACTAATGAAAATAACGTATATTTTGAGTTTCATAAAAATCTATTTTTTGTGAAGGACTATACAACTCAAGCAATTCTTCTTAAGGGGTCTACTATTGGCGGGCTATACCAGTTGTTGTTGCCTCGGGGTCATAATGCCTTCCTTCTTGCCGGTGCTTCGTCCGTTGTCTGGCACCAGCGTCTCGGTCATCCACACAACCAAGTCCTTCATCGTGTCTTGAAAAATTGCCTTGTAACCACGAATAAATTAAATTCATTAAAAGATTGTTCTTCTTGTCAGCTTGGGAAATCATCCCGGTTTCCATTAGATAGGGTTACAGGGAGTAATAAAAATGTATTAGATTTGGTTTATATGGACATCTGGGGCCCGTCGCCTAGAGCTGTTAATACGGGCCAGCCCGGCCCATACGGGCTGGCCCGTCACGGATTGGCGAAAAACGGGCCTGGACGGGCCAGCCCGTTTTTCATACGGGTTGGGAAAATCCCAACCCAACCCGTAGTTTACGGGCTAACGGGCCAGCCCATCAGCCCGTATTTTTTTAAATAAATATATTTTTGAATGATTTATTTCATTGTTAATCACAATTTACAATTCACAGTTAATCACAACAGTGTTCTCACCAAAAAAAAAAAAAAAAAAAACAGTGAGAAACACCCAACAACAAGTCAACCACCAAATCACAACACTCACAACCACCAAATCATATTTACTTGTTCAGTTAATCACAATAAAATTCACAACCTCAACTTATTCATTAACAATAATCATAAGAATAATATATATATATATATATATATATATATATAAATTACTACAAGTCCAGAACACAGTGGAACTAGCGACTGGAGCAATACCGTAGCCGACAGTCGCGGTGGCGGAGCAGAGCTGGTCGCGGACTCGCGATGGCGGACTGGTGGAGCAGGGCTGGTCGCAGTGGTAGAGCAAAGCTGGTTTTGGGCTCGCGGTCGAGGAACAGGGCTCATTGTCGTCGCCGTCGCGACATCTCCCATCAACAAAGTAGTGACGCAGTCGAGACAAGAGTAGCGCCGCCGCCGTCTTCCTCGTCCTGCTCTTGTAGCGTCGCCAACAGATCGCTGGTTGAGGTCCTTGAGGAGGGAGGAGGTGAAGAAGCAGCAAAGCAGCGTAGGAGACAAAGTGAAACAATAATATCTAATTAGGGATTTTAGATTTTTAGGTTTTTTTTTTTTTTTTGAAAACAGATTTTTAGGTTTAAAGTAATAAATAAATCAATAATATAATTCTACGTATATTATTAGTAAGGGATGAAGCCTTAGTGGAGTTAGTGCCTTACGGCTTTAATGTTTATCTATGTTTTTTTTTTTAAATAATTAAATACGGGCCAACCCGTGGGTTATACGGGTTCAGCCCGTTTAACCCGTAAAAATACGGGTTAAAAGGGCCGGGTTGAATACGGGACAGGTTGGAATTTCTCTGACCCAACCCGTCCAAAAACACGAGTAAACGGGCCCAACCTGCCGGGTTGGGCCCGTTTTGACAGCTCTACTGTCGCCTGTTATTTCTAGTTCTAGAAATCGTTACTTTGTACTTTTTGTGGATGACTGTTCCCGTTTCACTTGGTTTTGTTCCTTACAAATAAAATCAAACATATATAAAATTTTCAATTTATTCTAGGCGATGGTAGAACGGCGGTTTTCGCGTTCTATCAAAGCCATCCAGTCTGACTTAGGTGGAGAATACAGCCACCTCCATTCTATTTTTGAGTCTCTCGGCATTATACACAAGCAATCTTGTGCCTATACCCATGAACAAAATGGGAGGGTAGAGCGTCACAATTGCCACATAGTTGAGACGGGTCTTGCCTTAATAGTTGAAAGCTCCACCCTAATAAAATTCTAGGACTACGCTTTCGAGACTGCACCTTACCTCATAAACTGCTTACCTTTTACTGTAATTCAATTCAAAAGTCCCTACTCTCGATTGAATAATGCCCAACCCCCATATACATTCTTCCGTGTATTTGGATATCTTTGCTACCCTTATCTCCGGCCCTATAATCATCACAAAATCGAATATAGGTCGGCTCCTTGCATTTTTCTAGGTTACCCAGTTGACTATAGGGGATACCGTTGCATAGACCTTAACACTGGTGACGGTAATAATGGTTACCGGAGTATTTTTGTATTAGTATTTCTATAGTGTGGAGTACAGTGGTGAAGTGTTGAACACAGTGTTTGTGTTCAATACAATGCTTAATTCAGTGTGTGTTCTAGTCTAGTAAGAATGTCGTTCCTCTGCAAGTGTTGTGAGCATCTTTTTATCTTCCATAGCGCAGTAATGGAGCGTTAATGCTAAGGTGCTGAGGAGCCGTTGAGCATTAACGCTGAGGAGCTGAGGAACCGAGCCGTTGAGCATTAATGCTGAGGAGCCACTGGAGTGAAGTGCTGAACGGCTAGTTTGAACGTCCGTTGTCTTGTCTTCGGGTCAGTGCTGAACTGCTGATGATTTCGGTTAGTGCTGATGCCAAATTATCCTGTCAGCAGTCCCCCAACTCTCTAGCCAACGAGAGTAGTAGAGGTGGTTTGGGAGTAATGACGTGTGAATTTTTTATTTATTTATTTTTTTACGGTGAGAGAATTGTGTTTGTTTTTGTTTTTTTTTTTGTTTGTTTGTATTGTTTTGTTTTTTTTTGTCTGAGAGCACACTTCGACCAGCCGTAGGCTCGGTCAAAGGTCAGCTCTCCCGTCAGGTAGCTAGCGAGATCGGATCTCGTGCTGGCCTTAAGGGACTAGTGTATAGTGTTTTTGAAATCAAGCCTCCGGGTTGATCTAGAAAAACACACTCCCGTCAAATAGCTAGCGAGACCGGATCTCGTGCTGGACCTAAGGGACTAGAGTGTGGTGTTTTTTAAAATCAAGCATCCGGCTTGACCCAGAAAAACACTCTCCCGTCAGGTAGCTAGCAAGATCGGATCTCGTGCCGGCCCTAAGGGAATAGAGTTATTTTATTTTATTTTATATGTTATCATGTGGCCGAGGTGCGGGACCTTGGCCACAGTGCCCGAGGCACGGGGACTCGGCCATGGCCGAGGTGATGACCTCGGCCAAAATTTGCCGAGGTGACGACCTCGACCCAGATTGGCCGAGGTGATGACCTTGGCATATTTATTTTATTTTATTTTTACGTAATTTGAGAGGTCATGCCACTTGAGAAGACAACACCACTTGATGAGAAGGTGACGCCGTGGATGAAGAGACGACGTCATTGAGGATGCGGCGCCCCTTGACAAGCAGAACACTCCTTGAAGAAGGCGATGCCACTTGATGAGCAGGACGCTGCTTGAAGTAGCCGATGCACAAGTGGAGGAGGCTGACGCACTTGATGAGGTCGATGCACAAGTGCAGGAGGTGGACGCACTTGAGGAGACCGATGCACAAGTGGAGGAGGCGGACGCACTTGAGGAGGCCGATACACAAGTGGATGAGGTGGACGCACTTGAGTAGGCAGACGCACTTGAGGAAGCCGATGCACAAGTGGATGTGGCGGACGCACTTGAAGATGAGGCGGACGCACAAGTGGAGGAGGCGGTCGCACTTGAGGATGCGATGCCACTTGATGAGCAGGCGTCGTTGGAGGAAGCAACGCCGTGGATGAGGAGGTGTTGCCGCTTGATGAGGCAACGTCGTGGATGGAAGGCACCGAGGCGGCCTTCTTTTGTAATATGTAGAGTTGTGCCTGAGATTTGGCCTCAGCTCTCAATGAAAGCACCAATGACGGTAATAATGGTTACCACAGTATTTTTGTATTAGTATTTCAATAGTGTTGAGTACAGTGGTGAAGTGTTGAGCACAATGTTTGTGTTCAATACAATGCTCAATTCAGTGTGTGTTCTAGGCTAGTAAGAATGTCGTCCCTCTGCAAGTGTTGTGAGCGTCTTTTTATCTTCCACAGCGCAGTAATGGAGCGTTAATGCTAAGGTGCTGAGGAACCGTTGAGCATTAATGCTGAGGAGCCGTTGGAGTGAAGTGCTGAACGGCTAGTTTGAACGTCCGTTGTCTTGTCTTCGGGTCATTGTTAAACTGTTGATGATTTGGGTCAGTGCTGATGCCCAATTATCCTGTCAACTGGAAAGATCTTTATCTGTCGCCATGTGCAGTTCGCTGAGCATATTTTTCCTTTTGCTATACAGGATTCTGTATAGTCTAACTCATCACCGGTACCAACCGCCACACCGTGGGCAACGGGACCGGTTCTCACCCCAACGCCGGCAGCGCCTCTATCTATCACTACTCCGACGGATACATCGGCCACGGTCCCTATACCTATTCAAGCCTTGTCATTTGGCACTCAGACTGATACATGGGCACCAACATCCTCCTCTAAGACACATACCACCACCGATCAAGTCCAGGATGGTGGGCATGCAATGCGAACACGACGGAAGACTCGGGGTACGAGCAAGCAGTTTTATGCACTTCATGCTGCCACTGACCCCACTTGCTACTCTCAAGTTGTTGGACACTCTCACTGGAGGGATGCGATGGATCAGGAATTTAATGCGCTATTACATAACAATACATGGAAGCTAGTACCAACGACTCCCCATATGAATATCATAGGGTGCAAGTGGGTCTATCGCACTAAGTGCAAAGTTGATGGGACTATTGATCGTTACAAAGCTCGACTGGTTGCCAAAGGTTTCAATCAGGTAGCAGGTGAAGATTTCTTTGACACATTTAGTCCGGTGGTTAAACCCACTACTGTCAGGCTCTTGTTGTCACTAGCCGTTACATATTCCTAGACTCTCAGGCAGCTGGATGTTCATAATGCCTTCCTCAACGGCCACCTGCCAGAGAAAGTGTATATGAAGCAGCCGCCGGGTTATGAAGATCCGTTACACCAGGTCATGTCTGTCACCTTAATCGAGTCCCTACTTCGTCGCTTGTCTTCTACGTTCAAGATCACCTGGCTTCTTTTTAGGCATTGAGACTTTGGCTTATAAAGGTGGTTTCTTACTCTCCCAGAAGAGCTACATGCAAGATGTCTTAGCTCGGGCCGGAATGTCCGACTGTAAAGCCTAGCTATACCAGCTGCCGTAACTCAATTAGTATCGTCAACACAGGAGTCCTTTGACAATCCCACGCAATATCGTCGCATTGTAGGTGCATTACAGTATCTCACTATCACTAGGCCCGACCTTTCCTATTTAGTCAATCGCCTATGTCAGTTTATGCACTCTCCGACTGTTGAGCATTGGGGTCTACTCAAGCGTATTTGTCAATATGTTAAAGGAACACTAGATCTGGGTTTACACCTGACTCCATCCTCGCACGCCACCATACATGCGTATTCCGATTCTAATTGGGTCGGGTGTCCGGTGGACAGGAAGTCCACTAGTGGTTATGCAGTTTTCTTTGGTGACAATCTCATATCATGGGTCTCGAGGAAGCAACGTACAGTGGCTCGTTCATTTACCGAGGCTGAGTATAAGGGCCTAGCATATGTCGCTGCTGAGGTTACGTGGTTAGTTTCTTTCCTTAATGAACTCCGCCTTCACTCGGGCCAGCCAGCAACTCTGTGGTGTGACAATCTAGGCACAACTTACCTGGCTGCCAATCCGGTCTTTCACGCAAGAACCAAGCATGTTGAGGTTGACTATCACTTCGTCCGAGACAAGGTTGCTTCTGGAGATTTGATTGTTAACTTTGTGTCCACACATGATCAGCTGGCGGACATTTTCACTAAACCATTGCCGACACGGCATTTTTAGGCTCTACGTTCCAAGCTCAATGTTGCACCTACCAACCTTGTGCTTGAGGAGGCATGTTAGTCATGTTATGTTTCATGTTCTACTTTATTATTTATAATATATAGTTTGTAATTAGTGGCTTCTAATTAGTCAATACTTAACTCCTATAGATTAGGAGAGTTTTATGTTAACTCTTGTATAGGGGCTCTATAATTCCCGTAATTGAATTATTCAGAATTGCTACATTCATCATATATAAACTAATTTAAAAGTACTATGGTGTATTAAACACAAAAAATAAAAATTGAAAAGTACTAAAGAAAATGAGTAAAGAAGAGAGAATTGGTTTGATTAATAAATAATAACCTAACATGTAAAATGAAATAATGAAGTATATTTAATTTTGTTGAAATTATTACGAATTGGAAAATGCCTATATATAATGAGGTTTAAACAAAACTCTGTTTCTTATTCCTAGTGATGAAAGCAAAATTTGTAAATGGGTTGAAGTCATGGCTTGCCTACAAATATAAATACATTATTCACCTCACCACGAACAAATACAACCTGCAAAAGGTCTTTTAGAAATGAATATATATTCTTGTAGCGGTAGACTATGTCTCTAAATGGGTTGAAGTCATGGCTTGCCTACAAATAATGCCAAAGTGGTCATTAAGGAGAACATCTTTGCAAGGTTTGGAGTGCCAAGGGCTTTTATCATGGATAATGGAAAACACTTTTACAACAAAGCTTTGGAGAAGATCGTTGTGAAATATGGAGTTCATCACTGACTATCTACTCCTTACCATCCTCAAACTAATGGTCAACTGGAGCTTTCAAATAGAGAAATTAAATCTATCCTTGTGAATATTGTCAACCCGACAAGAAAAGATTGGGCCATTAGACTTCAAGATGAACTTTGGGCTTATAGAACCTCTTAGAAGAACCCCATAAGGACTTCACCATTCAAACTTGTCCATGAGAAATCATGTCGCATCTAAACATAGAAGTTGAGCATAAAACTTATTAGGGAGTTACAAACCTCAACATGGACTTGCAACTTGCAGGTGAGAAGATGCTTCCCCAACTTAATGAGTTTGAAGAGTTTAGGCTTCATGCTTATAAAAATGGCATTAACAAGCACATTCTTAGGAGAGATTTTGCTCCGGGTGATGAATTCCTTATATTCAACCCAAGGTTAAAGTTGTTTCCTAGTAAGTTGAGGTCTAGATGGTTGGGACATTTCCATGTCGTCAAGGTGTACCAATTAGGAGCCGTGGTTATTCAGGGAGAGATGAAGAGCTCACCGTCAATGGGAAAAGATTCAAGCATTATTGTTTGCGTAGCAAGATTAAGGCTAATATGGTGTATAACATTGATATTCCTACCTACACTTGAATTGAGAAGAAAAAGGGTTCGAGCTCATGATCTAAAACAAGTGCTTCTTGGGGGGCAACTCGAATTTTTTTGTTCTTTTACTTGCATTTTAGTTTACTTGCTTATTTTGTTGATGGATTGTGAACATTTGATTTGGGTGATAATTGCTTGATTTTTTAAAATCCCATGTTGTTAAATTGATTTTTGAAAACCTTTGAAGCTAAATTTTTTGGTATTTATGTTTCTTTGGAGTTAAACTTTTGCTTGTTGAATGTTGGTCTGTTGCTGGGAGTTAGCATGAAATGTTTTAAAATAATTTTAGAAAATACTAAATAAAATTAGTAAAGTAAAAAGAATTGATTTAATGAAGTAAACATGATAAGTAAAATGAGACAATTGAAATAATATATATATATATATATATATATATATATATATATATATATATATATATATATATGGTTGCACTCTCGTGCGAACTCTCGCCCAGGTAGGAAATGAGAACGCTCCACAGCAGTCAACGTCTCCAGATCCACGAATCAGATGCAATTTTAAAAAAATGACGCGGTGGCATTTTTGTAAATAACTGGAACTTTGGTGCACCTAGTTTCACTTACAAGTGCCCCTATTTTCGCACCTATTTTCACTTACAGGTGCAAGTAATTTACGTTGTTAACATTTATGCATCTGGGTGCACCTATGTGCACCTAGTTATAACATAGGTTGCCCCTAGTTATAACATTAGGTGCACTTAGTATTGATGCTCATTGTACAATTTACTTGCACTTGTAATACATTTTACTTGCACGTGTGCACCTATTTTCACTTACAGGTGCAAGTAATTTACGTTGTTAACATTTATGCATCTGGGTGCACCTATGTGCACCTAGTTATAACATAGGTTGCCCCTAGTTATAACATTAGGTGCACTTAGTATTGATGCTCATTGTACAATTTACTTGCACTTGTAATACATTTTACTTGCACGTGTGCACCTATTTTCACTTACAGGTGCAAGTAATTTACGTTGTTAACATTTATGCATCTGGGTGCACCTATGTGCACCTAGTTATAACATTACGTGCACCTAGTTATAACGTTATGTGCAACTACATTCCGGACACGTGGCGCGCTGTGATTCGTCCGCAGTTCTCTTCTGGGCGGCCAGTACGCACCTGAATGCGATCCAATATATATATATATATATATATATATATATATATATATATATATATTAAAAGTACTATCGTGTATTGAACACAACAAAAAAATAATTGAAAAGTACTAAAGAAAATTAGTAAAGAAGAAAGAATTGGCTCGACTAATAAATAATAAACATGACAGGTAAAATAAGATAATGAAGTATATTTTGTTTTGTTGAAATTATTACAAATTGGAAAATGCCTATATATAATGAGGTTTAAACAAAACTCTGTTTCTTCTTCCTAGTGATGAAAGCAAAATCTGTAACAATATTTCCCTCATTTTTCAAACATTTAAAGCAACTGTGTATCTCACTCTCCCTGAAAGACGAGAGCAAAATGGGCAAACTTATAAAGTGGTTGAAGGGTTTGTTTACGACAAGGCAAAGCAACGGCGGGCGATCAGGAAGCGGCGGCGCCACCGCCGCCGCAACCGGATTGTGCCACAACCCGACCACCATACCTCCTAACATAACGCCCGCAGAGGTGGCGTGGCTCAGTTCTTTCTACGGGGGTGAGGAGCACAGCAACCACGCAATTGCCGTAGCCGCCGCCACCGCCGCGGCTGCCGACGCCGCTGTGGCCGCCGCCCAAGCGGCGGCGGCGGCTGTGGTCAGGCTCACCAGGCAAGAGAGAGGAGTGCCCCTGTTTTGCCGCGAGAGGTGGGCGGCTGTCAAAATTCAAGCCGCTTTTCGGGGCTACTTGGTATAATAATCTCGAAAACCCGATTACATAAATTTCTTCAATTCGATGAATTCTATGTTAGATTTTGATATTTTGTTGGGAATTACAAAACAGGCAAGAAAAGCTCTACGGTGTTTGAAAGGATTAGTGAAAATCCAAGCACTTTTACGAGGCTATTTGGTACGGAAACAAGCCTCTGCTACACTTCATAGCATGCAAGCTCTAATGAGAGCCCAAGCCACAGTTCTTGCCCAAAAATCTCCACCGTCCATCATCAATCATCCACAAAACTCTAATGTAAGTCATTTTATATCACTAGATTATATATAAAAATTAAATGGAATTTTATTGTTTGAATGAAAAGTTAGTAAGCCTAGCAATATATGTTAGGAAAAGTATATTACGGAGTCATAAATTTAATCACATGAACTCTAAATTTCGTNACTTACAAGTGCACCTATTTTCGCACCTATTTTCACTTACAAGTGCAAGTAATTTACCTTATTAATATTCATGCACCTATTTTCGCAAATAGTTTCACTTACAAATGCAAGTAATTTACCTTGTTAATATTCATGCACCTGGGTGCAACCTAGGTGCACCTAGTTATAACATAGGTTGCACCTAGTTATAACATTAGGTGCACCTAGTTATAACATTAGGTGCACTTAGTATTGATGCTCACTGTACAATTCACTTGTACCTGTAATACATTTTACAGGCATCTACAATACATTTTACTTGCACTTGTGCAAGTAATTTACTGTGTTAACATTCATGCACCGGATTGCAACCTATGTGCACCTAGTTATAATAATATGTGCACCTAGTTATAACATTAGGTGCACTTAGTATTGATGCTCATTGTACAATTTACTTGCACTTGTAATACATTTTACTTGCACGTGTGCACCTATTTTCACTTACAGGTGCAAGTAATTTACGTTGTTAACATTTATGCATCTGGGTGCACCTATGTGCACCTAGTTATAACATTACGTGCACCTAGTTATAACGTTATGTGCAACTACATTCCGGACACGTGGCGCGCTGTGATTCGTCCGCAGTTCTCTTCTGGGCGGCCAGTACGCACCTGAATGCGATCCAATATATATATATATATATATATATATATATATATATATATATATATTAAAAGTACTATCGTGTATTGAACACAACAAAAAAATAATTGAAAAGTACTAAAGAAAATTAGTAAAGAAGAAAGAATTGGCTCGACTAATAAATAATAAACATGACAGGTAAAATAAGATAATGAAGTATATTTTGTTTTGTTGAAATTATTACAAATTGGAAAATGCCTATATATAATGAGGTTTAAACAAAACTCTGTTTCTTCTTCCTAGTGATGAAAGCAAAATCTGTAACAATATTTCCCTCATTTTTCAAACATTTAAAGCAACTGTGTATCTCACTCTCCCTGAAAGACGAGAGCAAAATGGGCAAACTTATAAAGTGGTTGAAGGGTTTGTTTACGACAAGGCAAAGCAACGGCGGGCGATCAGGAAGCGGCGGCGCCACCGCCGCCGCAACCGGATTGTGCCACAACCCGACCACCATACCTCCTAACATAACGCCCGCAGAGGTGGCGTGGCTCAGTTCTTTCTACGGGGGTGAGGAGCACAGCAACCACGCAATTGCCGTAGCCGCCGCCACCGCCGCGGCTGCCGACGCCGCTGTGGCCGCCGCCCAAGCGGCGGCGGCGGCTGTGGTCAGGCTCACCAGGCAAGAGAGAGGAGTGCCCCTGTTTTGCCGCGAGAGGTGGGCGGCTGTCAAAATTCAAGCCGCTTTTCGGGGCTACTTGGTATAATAATCTCGAAAACCCGATTACATAAATTTCTTCAATTCGATGAATTCTATGTTAGATTTTGATATTTTGTTGGGAATTACAAAACAGGCAAGAAAAGCTCTACGGTGTTTGAAAGGATTAGTGAAAATCCAAGCACTTTTACGAGGCTATTTGGTACGGAAACAAGCCTCTGCTACACTTCATAGCATGCAAGCTCTAATGAGAGCCCAAGCCACAGTTCTTGCCCAAAAATCTCCACCGTCCATCATCAATCATCCACAAAACTCTAATGTAAGTCATTTTATATCACTAGATTATATATAAAAATTAAATGGAATTTTATTGTTTGAATGAAAAGTTAGTAAGCCTAGCAATATATGTTAGGAAAAGTATATTACGGAGTCATAAATTTAATCACATGAACTCTAAATTTCGTATAGACTATTAGGATTTTACCTCTTTGGTCCTTAATATTCAAACTTGTTCAGTTTCATTCCTAAATATGTAATTGTTAACAAAAATAGTTCTAATCAGAACTATTTTGGTTTGGACAAATGATTATTTTAGATAAAAATTGCATAGTTTGGGTTGAAATTGAACAAGTTTAGAAGTCGAGAATCAAAGTTGTGAAATCCTACTAGTTGAGGGATCAAATCACGTTTATCAAAGTTATGATTGAATACCCCCTTAATTTTTCTTATTATTTCTCTTGGCAGAGATGGAGAGATATATTGCATACCTAAGATGGTTTGCGGCTTGCGAGTTATTAAAATGTATTATATTTTAGTATATTTAATTCAGTAATTTTGCCTATCATTAAACTAGGAATATATTTATTTGTTTTCAACAATTATATCTTTAATAAACTTTATTACAAATAGACTATTTTTTTTTTGAAAAGTACAAATAGACTATTTAATCATGGCAAAAACTTGTGTGACCTAACAATATCTTTAATTTTTTTTATATATTTGAAATGATGAGTAAGGAATAATGTATTACAATCACAAAATATAATATTAATTAATTTTGATTATATTTAATAAATCAATGAAAATGCTCTCTTTATTCTGAAAAAGTATTTTCACTTTTCAGATATATTTTTGGTATTGATCATCATTATAAACAACAGTGGCCCACGTTATTGAAAATGGGCAATATTCCGGTTGGGACAGTTTTTTTTTTTTTTTCCTACTATCAATAATTGAACATCATTTTGGCTGAAGAAAAAAGTGAAAAGAAATATTTATAAATAATTTATTAAAAATAAAATTAATTATATTTTTAAAAAGCACTGCATTTTCGTTTAAAATGAAATTTTATGTGAATACTCTTGTATTTTTTGCATTATCATTTGCTTTTAGAAAAATATTAAATAGGTCCCTGAACTTTACTCAACTAATCAGTTAGACTCTTAAACTTTCAAATGCTACAGTTAAGTCCTTAAACATGTTATTTTAGAGCATTGTGGCCCAAAAACTGATTGGTGACCTGTAATTACAGGTCACTAGAGTTTCGGCGGGCCTCCAACCATATTCCGGCCAAAAACACTGTCGAAACATTCGCCGTTTTAGGTTGGTCGCCTTCTCGGAGAAGGCAACCAGTTTGGTCGGACCATTTTGGCGAAGGCAGACCGTTACGCCGGTGTTTTTGGTCAGAATATGATTGGAGGCCCGCTGGAACCCTAGCGTGATTTGTAATAACAGGTCACCAACCAGTTTTTGGGTCTCAATGTTCTAAAATAACATGTTTAAGACTTTAATTGTAACCTTTGAAAGTTTAAGAGCCTAATTGACTTATTGAGTAAAGTTCAGGGTTTATTTGAACCTTTTCTCTTTGTTTTTTTACAAATATATAAGTCTTTTGAGTTTGGAATTAGTATTACTACTGCATATATCAGGTAAAAAGTTTAGCCTAATGTCGTAACTGACAATTCATTTATAGGGTGTTGACTCTTTTGTTTCAATAATAAATAGAAGGGGGTGCGGGTGAGACGCAATTATATTACTCTCAACTTTCTGCCCTTAGGTCTTAGGTGTGTACTTTAGAAATACAATACTATAAAAAATTTTATGAATTTAATTTATTGTAGGTAGTTTATTGAATTCTTTTATGCTATGGTGTAGGACAAAAATAAAGAAACACGAAGCGGGAACATTACATCAGTCCATAGTGGACGATATTTTGCATCACTTGGAAGTGAAAACGATGTTATCACAAAAGTGGTTGAAATGGACAGTTTGGTTACGCCCAAGGCTAGGAAATCAAGAAGGTCCAAGACTTGGGTGCCTGAGTTTCAAGGCAACCCGTTTGGCCCTCCACACTCCTCACCACTCCCCTACCAAATTTCGAACTGTCCAGATTTTCAAGATTTAGATACGAGTCTAATTAGTGATGAATACCATTTTTCGACGGCCCAAACCACCCCGAGGTCTAAAACTGTGTTTGTAGAACCATATTTTAGGAACTACGACGAGGGTTATCCCAAATACATGGCTAGCACGCAATCATTCATGTCAAAATTGAGGTCCCAAAGTGCCCCGAAACAAAGGCCCGAGCCAGGGCCCAGGAGGAAGAGGGTGTCACTAAATGAAATGATGGAGTCAAGGGCAAGTCAAAGTGGGGTTAGAATGCAGAAGTCATGCTCACATGCCCAAGAAGTAATGAATTTCAAGAGTGCTGTAATTGGGAGGCTTGGTAGGTGCACAGATTATCCATACATGAATTGACATCCTAACGGTTTCCATTCATAAAGAGGAAAAGGGACAAACTAATTAAACCTCAGCTTCAACTTGCACATATTGGATAGTCATTGCCCGAGGTCAGCTTGGTATTCCATGTATTTTTTATTTTTTTTATTTTTTTTTTGGGTTTAAGAACACCTTTGTGTAATAACGACGTTTAAGTGTGGGTGTGAGGTTTGTTGATTTATTATGTTTGACGATGATGCTAGATTCGAAAAGTTTGTACATAAACTATTATTATTGCTGGTGTTGTTAAGAAAATGGTACTTGAGTTATTGATGGAGAAAATTAATTCAGACAACCTGAACTAATTAACCTGCGTAAATAAAAGACAAGAAATGTAAGTGACAAATAAGTCTTGGAAAGAAATAAAATAGTCTTTGGATTATATTGATTTTTCGAAAAGAGTAAAATAATGTCCTAACAAGACAAAAGCAAGGCAATTTATACACCGCACAACTGCCCTTGCGAGTTGAGTGCCGCCCGTTCAGGACAGGCAGTTACAACCCTAGCACTACTACAGGAAATACATTTAACATCGCTTAAATAACGTCGGTTTTTTAAAAAATTGACGTCAAAATATTATTTATATTTAGATTTTTTTTTAAAAAGGGATACGACGTCGGTTTTCGTATAAAATCGACGTCGTACATAATTGAAAAACATTAAAAGAAAACAAATACTATACGACGTCGGTTTGCTTACGAACCGACGTCGTATATGTTTTATTTTTTTATTTTTTTTTTAAAATATACCTTACGGCGTCGGTTTGTCTCAGAAACCGATGTCGTATGGTATAATTAAAAAAATAAAAAAACAAATATATTCAAGACGACGTCAGTTCGTGAGCGAACCGACGTGGTATTATTATTATTATATTTTAAATACATATTTTCCTTTTTTTAAATAAAATAAAATAAAATAAAATCCTACGGCGTCGGTTTTATCACCAACCGACGCCGTAGGTTATTATTAAACAATACAGCAGCCGAACGCAAACCAGATCTAATGAACAAATCAAAAACCCTTCCCACACTCCCGCAACAGCCACCGCCCTCCCCACTGCGACCGCTCTCCCCACCGCTACAGCCACTGCCCGCCACAGCCGCCCACCGCCCACCGCGATCGCTTCTGCGCACAGCCACCGCCGCTCCTGTCGCTGTAGCCACCGCCCGCCACAGCCACCCACCCGACCGCCACTCCGTCGCTGTAGCCACCGCCCGCCACAACCACCCACCGCGACCGCCACTCCATTGCTGCAGCCACCGCCCGCCACAGCCGGCCTCCGCCACCGCCGGTAAAAGATACTATTTTTTTAATATATTTCAATTTCAATTTTCGAATTATTTGTTAATATATTACGAATTTTAAGAAATTATTATGTATTTTAAGGTTTATTATGTATATTAGGTCTTATAAATTAATAATTTTGAATTGTAAAAAATTATTGCTTATTTTAGTAATATATTTTGAATTTTAGAAATTATTATGTATTTTAGGCCTTATAAATTAATAATTTCAAAATTTAAGAAATTATTATGTATTTTAGGAATTAGTTATAATATATTTTGAATTTTAGGAATTATTATGTATTTTAGGTCTTATAAATTAATAATTTTGAATTTTAAAAAATTATTGTGTATTTAGGAATTATTTATAATATATTTTGAATTTTAGGAAGTATTATGTATTTTAGGTATAATATATTTTGAATTTTAGGAAGTATTATGTATTTTAGGCCTTATAAATTAATAATTTTGAATTTTATTATGTATTTTAGGCCTTATAAATTAATAATTTTGAATTTTAAAAAATTATTGTGTATTTAGGAATTATTTATAATATATTTTGAATTTTAGGAAGTATTATGTATTTTAGGTATAATATATTTTGAATTTTAGGAAGTATTATGTATTTTAGGCCTTATAAATTAATAATTTTGAATTTTATTATGTATTTTAGGCCTTATAAATTAATAATTTTGAATTTTAGGAATTATTATGTATATTATGCCTTATAAATTAATATATTTCAAATTTAAGAATTATAATATATTTTAGGAATTATTGTTAATTTATTTTAAGTTTTAAAAATTAATGTTACTATACTTTGAAATCTAGAAATTATTGTTAATGTTGTTTAAGTTTAAGGAATTAATGAGATATATAAGCATTATAGTAGTTTAAATATTATTGTTGAATTTATGGTATTTTAGTATTTTATTGAATTGTAAATTATTTTGAGATTGTTTAGAATAGTATTGTTATAAAATAATATCAATTTACTATATTAATTTACAAATCAAACTTGTAGGTAATTAGTTAGATTCAGGATTTGTTTACTGACGTGGACAACTCTGTGGTGAGGTAAGATTTTTTCCAGTTTATTTATGCTTTGACTTTATATTCTGCATCCGGTGATTAGCTACACCGTGGTCTATGTTTATTTATGCTTTGGCTTTATATTCTGCATCCGGTGATTGGCCACACCGTGGTCTATGTTTATTTATGCTTTGGCTTTATATTCTGTATCCAGTGATTAGCCACACCGTGGTCTATTTTTATTTATGCTTTGGCTTTATATTCTGCATCCGGTGATTAGCCACACCGTGGTCTATGTTTATTTATGCTTTGTTTGTTATTATTATAGAATTTGTTGAATTTGTACGTGTTAACTTAAATTTAATTAGGATTAATATTATTTTAGATTGGCTTGTGATGGATAAAATTTGAATGAATGCTCATCGAATTAGTCAAGAATACGATGATGGAGTTAAAAAATTTATTAACTTTGCAAAGGATAACCTTCCGGGTAGTAATGAAAGGTTCATTTGTCCTTGTAAGAAGTGTTGTAATCAGAAAAGCTTATGTGTGAAAGACATATATAATGATCTAATCTGTTATGTGATTAATCCATCTTATACAAAATAGATATGGCATGGCGAAAGCAATGTGGCTACAACATCTAATATGTATGTTGACAACGAACCAAATGAAGACGATGAGTCTGAAGATCAATTGGATGAAATGTTTCGCGATGTTGGAGAGGAGTTCACCGATCGGTCAAACAAGTTGGATGAATTATTGAAGGATTCAAAATTACCTTTGTGGCCGGGTTGTAGTAAATATACCTGATTATCTGCTGTATTAAAACTATTCAACTTGAAAGCTGAGAATGGGTGGAGTGACAAGAGCTTTACTGTGCTACTTGAGATATTAAAGGATATGCTTCCAAATGATAATGAACTTCAGAAGAGTACATATGATGCCAAGAAGATTTTGTGTCCCATGGGTATAGGATATAAAAAGATACATGTTTGCCCTAACGATTGCATATTGTTTAGGAATGATTACAAAGACTTGCATACATGTCCAATATGTGGGGCATCTCGTTTCAAAACAAGAGAGAATGTTGCTGGGAAAGTAAGTTTGAAAAGTCCACCAGCTAAAGTTATGTGGTATCTTCCAATTCTCTCAACATTTAAGCGTATTTTTGCTAATCCAAGCGACGCGAAAAACTTAACATGGCATGTAGATCAAAAAATTTCTGATGGCAAGTTTCGGTACCCGGCTGATTCTCGTCAATGGACAACATTTGATAATGCATTTCTTGAATTTGGTCACGAGTCGAGAAATCTTAGTCTTGGACTTTGTATTGATGGTACGAACCCTCACGGGAACCTAAGTAGCAAACATAGCTCGTGGCCAGTTATGTTGGTAATTTATAATTTACCTCTTTGGTTGTGTATGAAACGCAAATACATATTATTGTGCTTAATGATTTCTGGGCCAAAACAACCAGGAAATGATATAGATGTCTTTTTGGTGCCTTTGATTGAAGACTTGAAAAGTTTGTGGGATGAAGGTGTGTTAGTGTTTGACGCATACCGAAAAGAGAGTTTTAAGTTGCATGCAATGCTTTTCTACACAATCAATGACTTTCCAGCTTATGGAAACCTATCTGGATATAGTGTCAAAGGACATAAGGCATGCCCCATATGTGAAGACAATACATGTTATCATCAATTTGTTCATGGCAGAAAGACAGTCTACATGGGGCATCGAAGATTTCTAGATAAATTTCATCCTTATCGAAGATTAAAAAAAGCTTTCAATGGGGTACAAGACTATACAGATGCTCCACAACCATTAACTGAGATTCAAGTTTATGAACGCGTAGTGTATAAATGTTACTTTTGGTAAGACTCAAAAACTTAAATCTCAAAGAGGTAAGAGATCAAAATCTAATGTTAAGGTACCATCAAATGAGAAGAGTCCGTGGAAAAAGAAATCAATATTCTTTGATCTTCCATATTGGAAGACACTAGATGTCAGACATAGTATTGATGTGATGCATGTGGAGAAAAATGTGTGTGATAGTCTTGTTGGAACTCTTTTAGACATAAAAGGTAAGACTAAAGATGGTCTCAATGCTAGATTGGACTTGATTGAAATGGGTATACGACCTACATTAGCTCCACGCAGTGGTGATAAGAAGACATATTTGCCTCCAACTGCTCATACTTTGTCAAAAAAGGAGAGAATCAGTTTTTGTGAATGTTTACGTGGGGTGAAGGTACCACAATGATACTCATCAAATATCAGTAGACTTGTTAATATCCAAGGTTTAAAATTGGTGGGATTGAAGTCTCATGATTGCCATGCCTTAATGCAACAACTATTGCCAGTGGCTGTTAGAGGCATATTGCCTAAAAAGTTGAGATATACCGTCATCAGACTTTGTTTCTTTTTCAATGCAATTTGTGCGAAAATTATTGATTTAGACAAATTAGATGAATTGCAGAATGACATTATAGTTACACTGTGTCAGCTAGAGATGCATTTTCCACTTGCGTTTTTTGATATCATAGTTCATTTGCTTGTACATTTGGTGAGAGAGATCAGAGAGTGTGGTCCAGCTTATTTGAGGTGGATGTACCCATTTGAACGGTACATGAAAGTCTTAAAAGGTTATGTGAGGAACTGATATAGGCCAGAAGCATCTATTGTTGAAACTTATATTGCTATTTATATTAAAATGCGCAGTTAAAAGGAAAGACCAAATCGACTTTTGAATTCAGTTGTGAAATCTCATCATCATGAATTGACTTTAGCTGATTCGGATTCTTTGAGTAGAACATGCAGAAAGGCATACAAGATTGCTTATAGTCTGGAACACAATGTGGTGACGCAAATGCCTCGTGGTGTTGTGGGTAAAATTGAACTTGAGAGTTTGGAAATCATGCGCTTATTGAATATGGATACCTATTTCTATTATTCAGTTCTTTATAAGGTAATTGTTATAAATAATATTAAGTAGTGGACATTATTATTTATAAGGTAATTGTTATAAATAATATTAAGTAGTGGACATTATTATTTAGTATATAACGGTTGTAACGGTTTCTGTATTTATGTATCCATTATATCTTTCCGTTATTGTTTGTATTATATATATGTCCCTTGTAACATACATATTTTATGGGAATGAAACACTCCCCTCCCTATGTTTGCTCTCTCTCTACTTCTTTTTTCTTTACCTGCAATGTTCATCGGTTAGGAGCTAATGGCCAATGGGCACAACAAATCTTTTCCAACACGTTATCAGCACGCTCAATTCCGGTGAACGGTATGCTTACAAATTACAATACAAAGGCATATATGCATATATGTACATTGCTTTTTAGAGTTTTTTTTCCCGGATGACATATATATGCTTTACAGAGAATTTTAACAAAAATTTCATATATCTATTCTGTCTACATGTTTTTTTTCGGAATTTCAAAAGAAATATATTCCGGGCATACACTTTATTTTTTTTCAAAGAAAATCAGTACAAATTTGTACGAAAAACTTTCAAAGAAAATCTAGTACAAATTTGTAGTGAACATATCAATACTAGATCCTTCCATAGACTCTTGAGATTAAAAATGCATACATATATTTATGGCTTGCTATTTTTTTTTCAATATGTATTTTTCTGCATATTATCTACAATATCTGTTCATAGCCTTTATGCAATATTATGCATGCTATTCAAATCTCTACACATGTATTTTGATAACTCTATGAACATTGCATCATATTATATGTAGAATTTTTTTTCCAGAACAGCAAACAAAAACGAAATTTTGTTTGATCAAAATCTCCCTTTTTCTCCATCATTTTTTTTGCTCAGAGAACACATAAACTCCTAACAATTGTCCCTTTTTTTTCCAAAAAGACAAATCGTCAACAGGGTTTTCGTTTTATAACCAAAATGCAGATTCCATACACAAATTTTTGGTCAAAAACTGCAAACAATTTTTTTGAAAATTCAACCAGAACAAGGGAATTTTTTTTTTCGAAAATACCTTTTCCCTTCTTCTTCTTTGCACTGCCACCGGAACTCTATTAATTCCATAGCTGGTGGCCGTTTTTTCCGGTGGAGGTTCTGTCGAGGGGGAGATCGGTTCGTCGGCCCTGCGACCCGTGCGGTAGATAGGCCGACGGTTTTTTTTCACCATCCGATTGCCTCTGCTTTCTCTCTCTCGATGGTCTGTGCGCCGGCGTTGTTTTGCGATGGCGATGGCATCCTGGCGGCGGCGACAACCGTCCGCGGCAGAAGGGAATCGTCACGCCGATGGCTTCGTCTGCGCCGTCGAATGGATTATCGTTAATTGAAACGAAAATCACCCCATCCTTTTTTTGAACCGATTTGCCACCATTTTTTTCCGTCTCCGATCTGTGTTCTGGCAATTGGAGCGCCGCTCAGCAACTGCGACGGCTACGGCGAATCTATGCTCGGAGACGATGATCAGCGTTTCTGGTGGCGACAACGCTGCTTGGCAACCGGAGATGGCAGCGGCGCTGCGACGACGATGATCAGTGTTTTTTCCTCTAGCCTCTCTCTGGAATCTGGACTACGTCTCTGTTTTTAGGCAAATTATTGCATGGATCATGGTCCACACAGCTGTGTGGATCAAAAATAAAAAATACATTATTTTTATATTGAAGGTACATTATTTTTGTACTGTAGGTACATTATTTGATAGTATATATCAAATAATGTAACTTCAGTACAAAAATATATCAAATAATGTACCTTCAATACAAAAATAATGTACTCTAAAATAATGTACCTACAGTACAAAAATAATGTACCTTCAGTACAAAAATAATGTACTTTTTATTTTTGGTCTGTTGTGTGGACCATGATCCATGCAATAATGATCTTCCCAGTCGAGAGAGTGCTGATTGGCAAATTATGCTATAGACCCAGGTCGTTTTTGTCTCTTTTTTTTTTCTTTTTTTTTTAAATTAGTAAACATATTGCTGAATATAGAGTTGTAAAAAAATGTGTAAATGTAGAGGTTTCAAAGTGTGAATGTAGAGAATAGAAATCGTGAATGTAGATTTATGATTGTGTGAATGTAGAGTTGGCTAGAAATGTGTGAATGTGGAGGTTTCAAATTTTGAATATGAAGTATAGAAATCGTGAATGTAGAGTTATGCATGTGTGAATCTGTAATAAAGTTAAGAAGTTCTAGCAACTTGTAGCCCTGTAATGTGTGAATGTGGAGTTCTCAAGTTGTGAATATGGAGTATAGGACCTGTGAATATAGAGTTTTGAATGTGTGAATGCATAACAGTGGTAATATAGTTACTAAACATATAATCCTGTAATGTGTGAATGTGGAGTTTACAAATTGTGAATGTAGAGTATAGTGTATGTGAATGTAGAGTATAGTATATGTGAATGTAGACCCAAGTCCATCTTACAAGGTGGACCTGGGTCCATGGCATAACAACCCGTGCTGATTAGGAAAATAAACACTAAAGATGGATTAAGCTAAAACTCATTTATTGGGCCACATTTCTTTTCTCAAATGGATATGTTACATATGAATTGGCCAAATAAACACTAAAGATGGATTAATCTCATTTTTTTATGGGCCTAAGGAAATGAAATTGAAAACTATATTGTTTTCAAAATGCCATTCAAAATCATTCTTTGAATTTAATATGCTCCTAAATTAAATTGTTAGTTTGTGCAATTTATTTGGTTGACATGATTCTATGCGTTCATATGCATATTCTGTCATATTTGCATAGTTTATTTATGCGAATAATAAGTAGACTCTCGTTTTTAGCCAGCCATAGTATATATAGATTTTTTTTTGGAAAAATCTAGATCTTAGTTGTTATCTCCAAAATATGAATTTACCAATCTTATTTTGGACGGGAGCACGTCTTTACCATATGACCTTGAAATTGATATTTATCTCAATCTCATATCCTGTCAATAGCCCTATAAAAATCCCTGAAGGATTGCTTTGACTACAAATATCATTGGTTCTTTCTAAGTCACAATTTGACTGATTTAACTTTAGATTTCAAGGTTTTCAGTCAGTAACTGATTTAATTAGCTATACGCAATTGTGTCCCAAACTTAAGTTATTCAACTAGTCGAGGATAACTTCACATAACTTTTGGCCCAGCAACAAAGTATGTTTCACGTGTGGATATAAAAGGCACTGTTCACGTGCGTGCCACACCACGAAGCATCTTGCTGAAACCTAAGCGAGCAGCACAATGTTGAATCCGACCAAGTTGCTTTGCTTGAAGCAAACACTCTTGTTTGGTCATATTGATGATATAAATACCTTATCTATCCTAGAAGTGATAGGTGTTGGAAAATTGCACTAAAATGGCATTTTAAGTGGTCATTTTGTGGTATAAATATAGACGCTCAAAATGGATAATGGGTGAATGAGAAATTGATTCTCAAAGTAGACTCATTTGAGATGGAATTCAAGTGTGGGAAAGCTTATGTAGCTTTGTCCCACATTGGTTTGGAATGAACTTTTGCACCATTATATATACAAGGGACTTTTTATGACTAAGTAACTTGTATAGCATAGATGCTCTCTCTCGCGCGCAGGGGGGGTGGGTACAAATCAAATCCCAAAATGAGTTCGAAAGGCTTGAACTCGTGTGCGCCGGCACCTGCGGGCACGAATGTTGTCCGAAAAATTGCGGGCTAAGTTATGCCATATTTTCGAACGAGTTTTCCATCTTAGACCACATGAGATCGAATTGATCTCTCGTTCGAGACATCTAATACACTGACTTCTTGAGAGGTAGTTCAATGTCTCGAACCAAGTCGCGTACAAGGGCGATATCGCGCAGCCCGGGTCGGCGCGCGCGTTCGATGTCTCGCTGCAGTGCGATGTCTCGAAGCTAGCACTTCTCGACGTCTTGCGGCACGAGCTATGTCTCGAAGGTATGCAGATATGAACGATGTCTCGAACAGCGACTTTGGTGACCTCTCGATTGCAACCGTTCACCTACTGGATCTGTTCAGAAATGACTCTTAATATTACGGAATTAATATGATTAATTCCAATCATTATTTCAGAGTTTATTTCTTGATTAAATGGATTAGTAGTGGGTGTAAATAGGTTGCTAGTGGGTGGAGGTTACGAATGGGAATTAAATGTCAGATTTAATGCAATGATCCCATCCTTCACTATATATTCGTTGTGAGCAGCAGGTTTGAAAGACACACTAAAAAACACACACCAAGAACACACGAATACACTATTTCTCCCTCAAAACCCTGCTCATATTTCCTTCAAGCCATCTGCGTTCATCCCACGGTTTAGTTCGCCGGGTCCAAGTTTGTGTGCTCAAACGGCGGATCGTAGCACGTTTTATCCTGGGAAGCCTAGGCCGCAACGTTCCAGCACCTCGGGAAGCGGCAAATAAGGTTTTAAGGATAGTGACAACATGACTCGTGCTTCCAACCACCCCGAAGGCCATACAGTTCACCTTGCTCGTATCTTCTAATCCTTTGTGGATTATTTCCGTGTAATTTTTCAATCCTACGTGGATTATTATTTTTCCTTGTAATTTGTTTTGTTTTCGTTTTCCAATTTCTTGTATTTCCGATTGTCAGAGAGGTTTTTCTATAACAATCTTAAAACCTTATATCTTCTTCTACTCCTTCTGACTTTCGGATTTCTGAAAAGAAATGGAAAACGTGTTGCCAGTAGCCAACCTTGGGGATGAAAATCCTAATGTTGTCGAAAACAACAACGGGGGGAATGGCAACTATGTTGCACAATCCCAGGCACCAGTGAACGTAGGTTCACAAGGGGGTGTCAGTTTGGAGGGGTATATCCCCACGATGAGGGTACCTACGGTACCAAGTGGTTCTGCTGAAAAACCGGACAAGTTTACGGGATCATTTTTTAAGAGATGGCAGCAAAAGATGCTGTTCTATCTTGCTACTCTCGGCTTGTCAAGGTTCTTGACCGAGAAAGTTCTAGTGTTAAAGGAACAAGATCCCCAGTCAGTAATGGCAGTTGGGCTTTGGAAGGATTTTGACTTCCTTTGCCGAAACTACATTCTGAATGGGCTGTGTGATTCCCTGTATGACGTTTATCGCAAGATAAGCACGGCTAAGGCATTGTGGGAAGCTTTGGACCACAAGTACCGAAGCGAGGATGCCGGGGCCAAGAAATTTGTTGTTGGCAGGTTGTTTGATTTCAAGATGGTGGATTCAAAAACCATGCTGAGTCAAGTTGAAGAGTTGCAATTACTCTTTGACGAGATTCGTGATGAGGGGATGCCGATTAGTGAAGCCTTCCAAGTGGCGTCCATGATCCACTTGTTGCCTCCGGGATGGAAGGACTTCAAGAACTACCTGAAGCACAAGCGGAAGGAGATGAGCCTGGAGGACCTGATCCAACGACTCCAAGTCGAGGAAGGAAACAGGACCAGTGATGGAAGAGGACCTCTCGTGGGAGGTGCCAAAGCCAACGTGGTGGAGCACGGGCAAAGCTCCAAGAAGGCCAAGAAGGGCAAGAAAAAGCTGGGTCTGAAAGGTGGTGTTTCCAAGGGCAAGTTCCAAGGGAAATGCTACAATTGTGGCAAGACGGGCCACAAGTCGATGGAGTGCAAGGCTCCAAAGAAAAAGAACAAGGGTTCTGAAGCCAACATGGTTGGTGATATGAGCCAAAAGGTGGCGGAAATTAGCCTCTCGGCTATGGTCACCGAGGTGAACTTGGTGGGTTCCAACCCGCGCGAATGGTTCATCGACACCGGTGCAACGAAACATCTATGCTGCAACCGGGAGATGTTCAGTACCTTTGAAGCCATTGAGGGTGAAAAGGTCTGGATGGGAAACTCTGCTCAGTCCAATGTTGAGGGCGTGGGCAAGGTGATTCTGAAGATGACTTCCGCGAAGGAAATAACATTGAATAATGTTTTGTATGTTCCGAACCTTAGGAAGAATCTTGTTTCTGGCTCGTTGTTGAACAAGCATGGATTCAAGATGGTCTTCGAATCGGACAAAGTAGTTTTGTCAAAGTTAGGGATGTTTGTTGGTAAGGGTTATGTAACTGGCGGGCTTTTTATTTAAGCTCAATGTAATGCCGATTATCAATAAAAGCAAAGTTAATTCCGTTTACTTGCTTGAGTCTTCCAATTTGTGGCATGGTAGACTAGGTCATGTTAATTTCAATTCTATGCGTAGATTAATTAGCATGAACCATATCCCTAATTTTCAAGTTAATACAAATAAATGTGAAATTTGTGTTGAGGCAAAACTAACGAAAACTCCCTTCAAATCGGTTGAAAAGGAGACCGAGCCACTAACTTTGGTACATAGCGATTTGTGCGATTTTAGATCAATTCAAACGAGAGGTGGTAATAAGTATTTTATCACGTTTATCGATGATTGCACACGATTTTGCTATGTGTATTTGCTAAAGAGCAAACACGAAGCCAAGGAAAAATTCATTCTTTATAAGGATGAAGTGGAAAACCAACTTAATCGAAAGATTAAAAAGGTTAGAAGCGATAGAGGTGGTGAGTACGAAGTACCTATCGGTGACTTCTGTGCGAGTGTTGGAATAATACACGAGCATACTGCACCTTATGCACCTCAATCGAATGGTGTTGCCGAACGAAAGAATCGTACATTGAAATAGATGATGAATGTGATGCTTATAAGTTCGGGCCTACCTCAAAGCATGTGGGGTGAGGCTATTTTGACAAGTAATTATCTTTTGAATAAGGTACCTCACAAGAAGCTCGATAAGACTCCTTATGAATCGAGCTGTGGAAAGGTAGGAAACCTTCCTACCAATACCTCAAAGTGTGGGGGTGTCTTGCCAAAGTTTTGGTTCCAACACCAAAGAAAATAAAGATAGGTCCAAAGATGGTGGATTGTATCTTTATTGGATATGCACACAATAGTAGTGCTTATCGGTTCTTTGTACACGAATCCCTTAATCCGGACGTACATAAGAACACTATAATTGAATCAAGGAATGCAAGTTTCTTTGAAAATGTATTTCCTTGTAGGTCTAATGAAAGACCAAGCACGTCACTTCGAGAGGTCGAGAGACCTAGTGCGTCACTTCGAGAGGTCGACAGATCAAGTACGTTACTTCGAGAGGTTAATATACCTAGTATGTCACTTCGAGAGGTTGACGAACCGATTATGTCACTTCGAGAGATGGACGAACCATGTACATCACTTCGAGAGGTTGATGTTGCTATGGACAATGGCGTCGGGTATTCTGAGGAAGAACCTGAGCTTGAGCCGAGACGTAGTAAACGGGCGAGAGTTGAAAAATCATTTGGTCCCGATTTTCTAACTTACTTATTAGAGTATGATTCGAATACTCTAACTTGTTTGATAGAAAATGAACCAGATTTTCTCTCTTGTCTGATTGAAAACGAACCTCGGACTTATAAAGAAGCTGTGACTTCTACGGAGGGTCCAATGTGGAAGGAAGCGATCAAAAGTGAAGTGGATTCTATCCTACAGAATCACACTTGGGAACTTGTTGATCTTCCTCCGGGTTGTAAACCTTTAGGATCCAAGTGGGTCTTTAAAAGGAAAATGAAACCAGATGGTTCCATCGAGAAGTATAAGGCTAGACTTGTAATCAAGGGTTACAGGCAACGAGAAGGCCTTGATTACTTCGATACGTATTCTCCTGTGACGAGAATAAACTCCATTAGGATGATCCTTGCCATAGCCGCATTGCGGAATTTGGAAGTTCATCAAATGGATGTGAAAACAGCTTTCTTAAATGGTGAATTAGATGAGGAAATCTATATGGACCAACCCGAAGGGTTTGTGGTTCCGGGCCAAGAAAAGAGAGTATGTAAATTAGTTAAATCGCTCTATGGTTTGAAACAAGCGCCTAAGCAATGGCACGAGAAGTTTGACCACACGATGTTAACTAATGGGTTTAAAATAAACGAAAGTGACAAATGTATCTACGTTAAGGAAACGGTAGATGGCTACGCCATTCTTTGTTTATATGTGGATGATATACTCATCATTGGTAGTAATGATCGAATGATCAAGTCCACCAAGAACATGTTAAATGCAAGATTTGACATGAAGGATATGGGTTTGGCTGATTTAATCCTCGGAATTAAAATCATTAAAAGACCTGATGGTCTTGTGTTGAGCCAATCTCATTATGTTGATAAAATCCTTGAAAAGTTTAACAAGGATGATAATCAATTGGCTAATACACCGTTTGATACAAATGTTCAACTAACCAAGAACCATGGAGAGTGTATCTCTCAAGTAGAATATGCTCGGGTAATTGGTAGCCTGATGTATCTTATGAGTTGTACAAGGCCGGATATTGCCTTTGCTGTTAGTAAACTTAGCAGGTATACTAGCAATCCCGGTGTGATTCACTGGAAGGCAATAGTGAGGATCTTGAGATACTTGAGGTATACTCGTGATCTCGGACTGCATTATGTAAGATATCTTGCTGTACTTGAAGGGTATAGCGACGCTAGCTGGATATCTAACATTAAGGATTCTAAATCCACGAGTGGTTATGTGTTTACACTAGCCGGCGCAGCCGTTGCATGGAAATCTTCCAAGCAAACAGTAATAGCTAGGTCTACAATGGAATCAGAAATGATTGCTTTGGACAAATGCTGTGAAGAGGCTGAATGGCTACGCCATTTTTTGGAAGATATTCCTAGTTGGGAAAGACCTGTACCTCCAATTTGTGTGCATTGTGATAGTCAAGCAACAATTGCGAGAGTAAAGAGTCAGATTTATAATGGTAAGTCTAGACATATGCGTCGTAGACATAATACCATTAAACAACTCCTCGCAACTGGTGTTGTCTCGATTGATTTCGTGAGGTCAATAGACAATATAGCGGATCCGCTAACCAAAGGGTTGAGCAAAGAAGTTGTCGAGAAGTTGGCACGAGGAATGGGTCTAAAGCCCTTGGACTAAAAATTCTATAGTGGATACCCAACCTAGCTGGCACCTAGGTTCAATGGGACAACTAAATTATGGAATAGCGTGTCACTGTGGGGGTCCCTAGACTCCCCACCACTCCTCGTTAAAACAGTGACTCCCGATCGAGGCTAGCACATTAGTGCTTTAATGATTCGAGTGTATTTGACATATTCTATGTATGCAATGTCAATTGACATATGTTGAGTTGCGGGAAACTCGAGAAAGAATCACCTATGTGAGAGAGAAGTGAAGGTCGCTTCAAAGGAGAATTGAAGGGGCTTAATTCTTTAGAAACTCTTGTAGAACCAGGAACAGTGTCCCACGACCAAAATGGGCACAGTCATGAGAACAAAACGTGGTTGGAAGGTTCCTGTGTGAGATTTGTCAATGTCTACACAAACGGCAGTCGGTTCAAAGACATCGCGTTCTACCGTACAGCTAGTAGAGTACATAGATCTCATGAGGCAAGGTTCAAAGGGTTACACCTACCTTTGCTATGCAGGAATCAACCGTTGAAGGTTTCCGTTTTCAAAATACCCTTGAAAATCACATTTTCATTCATGTGGGGGATTGTTGGAAAATTGCACTAAAATGGCATTTTAAGTGGCTATTTTGTGGTATAAATATAGATGGGTCCACTTCCGATTTTGGGTCGGGTCAAAGTGGATTCGGGTTCTTCGTTATTAGACGAAGAGATCGATATATTATACGCTCAAAATGGATAATCGGTGAATGAGAAATTGATTCTCAAAGTAGACCCATTTGAGATGGAATTCAAGTGTGGGAAAGCTTATGTAGCTTTGTCCCACATTGGTTTGGAATGAACTTTTGCACCACTATATATACAAGGGACTTTTTATGACTAAGTAACTTGTATAGCATAGATGCTCTCTCTCGCGCGCGGGGGGGGGGGGGGGGNTTTGGCTGATTTAATCCTCGGAATTAAAATCATTAAAAGACCTGATGGTCTTGTGTTGAGCCAATCTCATTATGTTGATAAAATCCTTGAAAAGTTTAACAAGGATGATAATCAATTGGCTAATACACCGTTTGATACAAATGTTCAACTAACCAAGAACCATGGAGAGTGTATCTCTCAAGTAGAATATGCTCGGGTAATTGGTAGCCTGATGTATCTTATGAGTTGTACAAGGCCGGATATTGCCTTTGCTGTTAGTAAACTTAGCAGGTATACTAGCAATCCCGGTGTGATTCACTGGAAGGCAATAGTGAGGATCTTGAGATACTTGAGGTATACTCGTGATCTCGGACTGCATTATGTAAGATATCTTGCTGTACTTGAAGGGTATAGCGACGCTAGCTGGATATCTAACATTAAGGATTCTAAATCCACGAGTGGTTATGTGTTTACACTAGCCGGCGCAGCCGTTGCATGGAAATCTTCCAAGCAAACAGTAATAGCTAGGTCTACAATGGAATCAGAAATGATTGCTTTGGACAAATGCTGTGAAGAGGCTGAATGGCTACGCCATTTTTTGGAAGATATTCCTAGTTGGGAAAGACCTGTACCTCCAATTTGTGTGCATTGTGATAGTCAAGCAACAATTGCGAGAGTAAAGAGTCAGATTTATAATGGTAAGTCTAGACATATGCGTCGTAGACATAATACCATTAAACAACTCCTCGCAACTGGTGTTGTCTCGATTGATTTCGTGAGGTCAATAGACAATATAGCGGATCCGCTAACCAAAGGGTTGAGCAAAGAAGTTGTCGAGAAGTTGGCACGAGGAATGGGTCTAAAGCCCTTGGACTAAAAATTCTATAGTGGATACCCAACCTAGCTGGCACCTAGGTTCAATGGGACAACTAAATTATGGAATAGCGTGTCACTGTGGGGGTCCCTAGACTCCCCACCACTCCTCGTTAAAACAGTGACTCCCGATCGAGGCTAGCACATTAGTGCTTTAATGATTCGAGTGTATTTGACATATTCTATGTATGCAATGTCAATTGACATATGTTGAGTTGCGGGAAACTCGAGAAAGAATCACCTATGTGAGAGAGAAGTGAAGGTCGCTTCAAAGGAGAATTGAAGGGGCTTAATTCTTTAGAAACTCTTGTAGAACCAGGAACAGTGTCCCACGACCAAAATGGGCACAGTCATGAGAACAAAACGTGGTTGGAAGGTTCCTGTGTGAGATTTGTCAATGTCTACACAAACGGCAGTCGGTTCAAAGACATCGCGTTCTACCGTACAGCTAGTAGAGTACATAGATCTCATGAGGCAAGGTTCAAAGGGTTACACCTACCTTTGCTATGCAGGAATCAACCGTTGAAGGTTTCCGTTTTCAAAATACCCTTGAAAATCACATTTTCATTCATGTGGGGGATTGTTGGAAAATTGCACTAAAATGGCATTTTAAGTGGCTATTTTGTGGTATAAATATAGATGGGTCCACTTCCGATTTTGGGTCGGGTCAAAGTGGATTCGGGTTCTTCGTTATTAGACGAAGAGATCGATATATTATACGCTCAAAATGGATAATCGGTGAATGAGAAATTGATTCTCAAAGTAGACCCATTTGAGATGGAATTCAAGTGTGGGAAAGCTTATGTAGCTTTGTCCCACATTGGTTTGGAATGAACTTTTGCACCACTATATATACAAGGGACTTTTTATGACTAAGTAACTTGTATAGCATAGATGCTCTCTCTCGCGCGCAGGGGGGGGGGGTGCAAATCAAATCCCAAAATGAGTTCGAAAGGCTTGAACTCGTGTGCGCCGGCACCTGCGAGCACGAATGTCGTCCGAAAAAATTGGCAGGCCTTGCAGGTTAAGTTATGCCATATTTTCGAATGAGTTTTCCATCTCAGACCACATGAGATCGAATTGATATCTCGTTCGAGACATCTAATACACTGATATGAACGACACTGATATGAACGATTTGGTAGGCTAGCACTTCTCGACGTCTTGCGGCACGAGCTATGTCTCGAAGATACGCAGATATGAACGATGTCTCGAATAGCGACTTTGGTGACCTCTCGATTGCGACCGTTCACCTATTGGATCCGTTCAGAAATGACTCTTAATATTACGGAATTAATATGATTAATTCCAATCATTATTTCAGAGTTTATTTCTTGATTAAATGGATTAGTAGTGGGTGTAAATAGGTTGCTAGTGAGTGGAGGTTACGAATGGGAATTAAATGTCAGATTTAATGCAATGATCCCATCCTTCACTATATATTCGTTGTGAGCAGCAGGTTTGAAAGACACACTAAAAAGCACACACCAAGAACACACGAATACACTATTTCTCCCTCAAAACCCTGCTCATATTTCCTTCAAGCCATCTGCGTTCATCCCACGGTTTAGTTTGCCGGGTCCAAGTTTGTGTGCTCAAACGGCGGATTGTAGCACGTTTTACCCTGGGAAGCCTAGGCCGCAACGTTCCAGCACCTCGGGAAGCGGCAAATAAGGTTTTAAGGATAGTGACAACACGACTCGTTCTTCCAACCACCCCGAAGGCCATACAGTTCATCTTGCTCGTATCTTCTAATCCTTTGTGGATTATTTCCGTGTAATTTTTCAATCCTACGTGGATTATTATTTTTCCTTGTAATTTGTTTTGTTTTCGTTTTCTAATTTCTTGTATTTCCGATTGTCAAAGAGGTTTTTCTATAACAATAAGTTATTCCTCTATAAATTACAATAGTAATTCTGTTGCAAATATTTTGAACGGATGCATGATAGTTCATCCCGATATGAATGATCATTAGTAAGATCATTCTGGACATTACAATATATTTTCTCTCGATGTTTTATGCATCTGTGTCAAACCAAAATTATCCACATCATCTTATACGACATTCATTGCTTTAATTTTATTAAAGTTATTTTGGCACTTTTGAGAAATCATACCATACTTATGAGTATGATTTGGTTTGCCAATATATCGTGATAAGACCCAAACAAGTATTGATGCTTTGGGGACATCATACTTGATATATTTTCAAATCTAGCTCACTGCATATCAGTATCAATCCCCCATCAACCTAGTACGTGTAAACATTTCCCATTCTGCGTTCCAATTCTTAGTGTGCAGTCCGATTGCTATATCACCACCTTGCGTATCTTTATACGTTGACTGCATACTGAAAATTTGTTTCACGGCATTAGGGGGAGATATACCCAAATTTAAATGCCGAGAAATCCCATGAAATGGAATGATCTTCATTATAATCCACGTACAAGTGAGACTAAACTAGAAGTTCAGAAGATAATCTATTTGCGATATTAGCAAATAATCTGCCAAATATATATACCGATAACGTATATATACACTGATCATGTTGATTAGAAAAGAGTGACAAGGTTCCATATATAATCCCCAAATTGGACCGAATATATTTATCCCGATACTCTTTGACACCAGAAGTGGAGGAGTTCTATCGGTTTAAGATATATGAAACATAATACTAGATCTAGTAAAGAAGCATTGTCACTCTTGTCTTATAAAGAATTATTTGTCTAGACGACGAAACCCTTAGTAAGGTGCACGAAACAAACATAATACTAGGGATGCGGAACTATCAGTTCTTAATATTTGGGAAATGTCAACGGTCTGATTACTTTAAAAATTATCATGAAATTGGGAGAAAATTATATATTATAGTTGTCGACAACACACGCCTATATAATTGCTCATTTAAATAAACTGGATCCAGGTGAGGTGCCAGATGCATCCTCATTATTTAATATTTAAAGGAGCAATTAAGGCATAGTTCGACTCGCTAAAATAGATTCTCTTTATAACACATTCCATTGAATGTTAACCCTGTTGGTTACAAATGGATGTTTGTACGAAAGAGAAATGAAAATGATTAATGTGGTATAATAGCGAGTGTTTGTAGCACATGGGTTTACGCAGATACCCTTGATTGATTTTAATCAAATCTCCCATGCATGATGACATTAAGTTCCGCTATACAAGATAAATGGCAGAATAAACTTAGATATGCAACTAATGAATGTCGTGACCACATGGTAATGGGTCATTGGACGATATAAAAGGTGAAAATCACAACATGAAAAGTATTATGGTCTTTATATGACCTAACACAGATAATGACTGACTAAGTAATTCTCCCTTTTGAAGAAGACATTGAGTGTCATTATGAATTCTTTAGAGGATTGCGAATGGAGTTATTACCCTCATTTAGAAGGGATAATATGTACCATAAGTGTTCTTTATTGAGTTGTAAATGAGCGTATAATTGTTAAATGTGATATAATAAACGGGAAGAAAATTGCAAATAAACGAACCTCGAAATCCTGAAAATTATGCCATGAAGGTTTATGATTGTACTCTTTTTTCCTTAACTAAGTTTTTCCCACCGGGTTTTTCTTAGGTTAAGGTTTTTAACGAGGCAATCAGAAAAATTGTTGTCTTCAGGGGGAGCAACAACATACACATAAATTATTGGTCCAGAAGACCACCAACTCTTGTAAATCCTGAAGATTAAACGCAACAAGTTATGGTTGTACTCTTTTCCCTTAACTAAGTTTTTTTCCTACTGGGTTTTCTTAGTGTAAGGTTTTAATGAGGCAACCAGGACTATATATGAGTTTATAAATATCATGTACTCTTTTCTTCAACTAGGTTTTTCCCACGTGGTTTTCCTAGTGAAGTTTTTAACGAGGCATGAAAGTATTTGAATATACCATTCATATACCTTGTACTCTTTTATGTCTAGGTTTTTCCCACAGGGTTTTCCTAGCAAGTTTTTAACAAGACAAGATCATTGTCAAATAATGTCCAAGGGGGAGTGTTATAAATAATATTAAGTAGTGGACATTATTATTTAGTATATAACGGTTGTAACGGTTTCTGTATTTATGTATCCATTATATATATATATATATATATATATCTTTCTGTTATTGTTTGTATTATATATATGTCCCTTGTAATTTGTAACATACACATTTTATGGGAATGAAACACTCCTCTCCCTATGTTTGCTCTCTCTCTACCTCTTTTCTCTTTACTTGCAATGTTCATCGGTTAAGAGCTAATGGCCAACGGGCACAACAAATCTTTTCCAACAATAACATGTTTTTAGTATTATTTGATCAAAATAGTTTTAATTTTATTTAACATAATTATTAGTAATTTATATGATTGCTTTTGATTGTGAGTAGGGGTATTTATAAAGAATATGGTTTTCACTCAGAAACCAAGTATGGGTTTTTAGATCCAAATTGGATTCAACCGAAACTGATGACTAGAAATGGGAGGATCAACTATATAAGTGAAACCATGGGATATGGTGAGACGAAAGATTGCTATTTAGCCCTATATAATTTCGAGTAAGCATTTGATTATGTTTTAAAATACAATACCTTATATATAATATACTATAGAATAATAAAATTCTTATTTGTAGGGGGCATTGGATGTTGATGGCTATTTGTCCTAAATTACATGAAAGATCTATTCGTTTGATTCCATTGGTCATCCGCCACGTGAGGATATTAAAGATATAATTGAAACGTATGTAAATTTATAAATATAATTAATACTTATTATTAATATAGTGATGTCAATCATTTATGTATATTTTATATATGTCTTATACTAATAGGTCTTTGAAGGCAACAGGCATAATAGGTGGAAAGAAAACAAGTCGTCAACTAAAATGGATTACATGTTCGGTAAGTACACATATCTTTTTGTTTTTAATTAATAAAATCTTAATTATATTATTTACTTCAAATGTAGTGTGCCATACAAAGATGAGGTACTGAATACGGATGTTATATGATGAAATTTATTTTGGAAATCGTTACATTGGGAACATACAAGGGAATGAATAAGGCAAGTAATTTAATAAAGTATCTTTCTCCTTCATATTTTTTAAAATACTAACTTATTAATTTTTTATCTCTTTTAAACTTTATAGCTTTTGGAGAGACAAGGAAGATTACCCTACAATCAAAAAGATATTGATGAAGTTAGAGACAAATGGTGCCAATATTTAATTGATGAATGAGTTGATAGATTACTTCTTTAGTTTGATGAATTGTGAGATTTATGTTAAATACTTGTTGTTTATTAGTTATTGAATTGTGAGATTTATGTTGAATTGTGAGATTTATGTTGAATATTCAATGTCTTATTAGTTATTGTAGAATTTATTAGTTTGATTAGTTGTGATGTTTATTAGTTTGATTAGTTGTGATGTTTATTAGTTTGATTAATTGAGAAATTTATTAGTTTGATCAAGATTATAAATGTTAGTAATTTGTTACACAGGTTCTGAAACTTATGTGTCAATTGTAAATATTACTACACTGTACAGGTTTTAGGTGAATTCGTAAAATATATTTAATTATTAAAAAAATAAATAAATAAACGACGTCGGTTTTTGCTTAAAAACCGACGTCGTTTATTATCTAAAAAAAATAAATAAATTACATACCACGTCGATTATTTCGTATAACCGACGCCGTATATAATTTTTTTTATATAATTAAACGACATCGGTTTTTAGGCTAAAAACCGACGTCGTTTTCTTTTTTTTTTTTAATATAAATTGATACGACGTCGGTTTTTGGGAAAACCGACGTCGTATCCTTTTTTTTTTTTTTAATAATAAACAACGTCGGTTTTTCTTGATAACCGACGTTAAAAGTGCTAATAAACCGACGTTAAAGGTGGTTTCTGTAGTAGTGTAGCTAGTTGTGGAGTTGTGCAGCCCGTCTCGGCCGACCTCATGGAGTCGACCCGACCTCAGCTCTTGGCCTCGAGTCAAACCACCTTTGGCCAAACTCGGGGTTGACTTCATTTAGATTAGTTCGTTTCCTCCTGAGTCGGTTCTCCATTTTTCTTTGAGTCAGTTTTCTTCGGTCAGATTGGGTCCATGTTTAATATATCCATAACTTATAATTCTCATAATAAGAAAATAAGTGACTCAAATCCTCAATCATGGAGGTCTCCATATTTAGCCCCTAGCTTCAATTATCATCTCAATGAAAAAATAGTCCTATGGGGATTTGAGGGATGTTGATATATCACAAGCTTTGTCACTGAAGGCTATTTAATTACTTTTCACTATGATGATAATTGAGGGGTTAAATGTAAAAACTCTCATAATTGAAGAGCTGAGTCATTTATTTTCCATAATTGAAGACTATAATGGCCCATTTGGTTCATAAAATTCAAATTTCATAAAAAATATATATATAACTTTTTTTTTTGAGTACTATTGACTCTGTTACAATGTAGTATCTATTCATAATTACTTTTTCAACCAAATGAAACACATAATTACTTTTTCAACCAAATGAAGCACAAGGAGCCAATATCGCCTCCATTGAGACTCAAACCCACCCCCTCCTATGTGGGGGTGCAACCGTGTGGCACTAGACCACAATGTCTTGAAAAAAAAAATATATATATTACTTGAAATATTGATTACATTACTTGATTGGTGTGAAATAAATTGTTGAGAATAATTACTATAAAGATTCAAATACACTTACATAATAAAGATTGGATTTCATGTTGTAGCTTTTCTCCCAAAAAGTATAGAAAATAACATTTTAACTAAAAGCAAAAAAATTATTTTTCATTGGAATAAATTTCCATCAACCAAAAAAAGTAAAATATATTTTTCCTCAAATTTTAGAAAAAAAAAATTATCCTAATAAAACATTTTCCTATAAACTGAACACACCATAAGTGTCATTTTGTCTTATTATTATCACATATTTTTCTATGGTATTTGATGGTTATTGGACTAAGTCCATGAGTCCATCATATAACTGAAAAGTTCGGGGTAAAATTGATAAACAACACAATATTATTGTGTGGACCATGGTCCACATAGTTGTGTGGATTATGAATATAAGTTATATTTTAATATACCAAAAACGCATTATTTTTGTAATGAAGGTACATTATTTGATAGTATATATAGAGTATATATATAAAGTAATGTACATTCAATACTTAAATAATGTACTTTATGTACAAAAATAATGTATTTTTAGTATATTTGTTAGGAATAAAATGTAATAGTTTTGATGATACAAATTGTAATTTTTATTAGTCCCCTTATTTTATTTTTGAGTCTAGTGTACAATCTCCAAAGGTCCAAGTCTAAAGTCAAAGTCATACGAATTTGAGGAGAATTAGACTTAATCAGTATATTGTTATTTATTAACTAGATGCTGTGAAAGTCATCAAAAGATGAAATGGAAGAATGGACAAGGAGCGCACAACACATGCCAAAGGTTTCTGGTTCAAAACCTAGGATCAATATTTTATTTGGAGAATATGAGGATGACTCAACCGTGGAAGGAGGACAACTATCAGGATGACAAAGTGAACAGTAAAGCTGGTTCGAATTTATTTATGCAAGAAGGAGAAAATGCTACTAAGGCCATTCTGAGAATAAAGATTATTTGAGAAGAATATTAATCAATGAGTTAATATGGAGCAATGGTCAAAGTATGATGTATGAACCAGAAGGTCTAGTGTTTGAATCTCGATGTGAGGAATTTATTTTAAGCAAGGAGGATGACCAGGAGGACGACTCTCTGTGAGCGAAAAATACAAGAAGAAATTCAAATCTTGGAGGAAAAATTCCTAAATGAAAAGTTAATTTTTGGTAACAAAAATTCTATCCAAAAGTAAATCTTTGGACTGAGATTGGAGCCAAAATTAAATTTATTTTGGGATAATAATTCGGAAATCAAAAATTAATTTTTGGAGGCATATTTCGAATTAATCTGATGAAGACCAACTTGGAGGTGTCGGTGAATTTTCGGTGATATAATTTATGCTCAAGCAAGAGTCACCGGAGAAAATATTTTGGAGAGATCAACTTGACAATCAGAAGAAGAAATTGCAAAGTCAAGGATTCACACTTGAAAAGTCAAAATTGGAGGCCATCTTGATAAGGAAATTCAAATCAAGATCTGAGAATGCAATTGGACGAATGGGCTTCTTACAAGAGGAGTAATGACATAGGCCAAATTTCAAATTCATCTGACAAGAGCTATGGAGAGCTTCAGAACAAGTTGGCAAAGTATTTCAAGATTCAAAATGGACGATCAAGATTTGAAGATCTACAACGGGTAGATAGCTTCTTCAAGCTATAAATACCCATGCAAGACTTGAAGACAAGCACCTCTCTCACCTCTCTAAAATCACTCATCTACTTACGTATCTGAGATATCATTTGAAAGAAGAAAAAATTGAGTGAGTGCTAAAAGTGAGCTATTATTTCGAAAAAGAGAGAAGAAAATTTGAAGAGTGCAAGTATTGAGCTAAAAAGAAAAATTCAAGTCTGAGAGAGAAGAAGAAAAATATTTTCTTTGTAAAACCATATCTACTGTGAGTAGAGGAAAGGAGAGTAGCAGGTGCGGCTTGTGAAATCCGAGTTGAGTGCAAGGCACTCAGAAGGAGCGTGGCTTTGTGCGAGATGCTCGGGAGCGTAGCTAGACGCTCGGGAGAAAAGCTCGAGAGTATAGCATTGTGCGGGATACTCGGAGGAGTGCGGCTTTGTGCAGAACACTCGTGAAGACTAAGTGTAGCTGGGTGCAAAACGCTTGGTTGAAGAGCGTAGCTGGGTGCAAGACGCTCATGAACGTAGCTGGGTGCAAGACGTTTGGGTTTGAGTGTTGCTGTAGGCAAAGAGCATTCGGAGTAGCAGATGCTAGAAGGGCACTGATCCACTATTTGTATCTGGTTGATTGAAGATAGTAGAAATCTTCCTTGGAGTGAAAGGAAGAAGTGGAGTAGGAGAATTACGCTATCTCCGAACCACTATAAATCTCTTTGTCTCTTTACTTTGCTTGTACCATATTTATTCTTGCATGCATATCCCGTACTAACCCACTAACTGATATATCCATCTGGGTGTTGCAAAGTCATACGTGTGCATGCATAGCATTATAGTGCATATTTTATTCTAAGTCTTCATATTCAAAGTGCATGTACTGAGCATTTCAATTTCCTAGAGCTTATTTACTATTCATGCACTATTCACACACTATTCCTTACTATTCACTTACTTTTCACATTTATTTGTAAGGGATTCCTCCTGATTCATACAAACCTATTTTCTATTCACTCTTTATTTATCATCTGGGTTTGCTATCTCTTTTGTGCATGCGATATATCTTTTCATATCTGATCAAGTTATTTATAGCACTTTACGTACTGATATTCCGCTGCGAACTCTAAGTTGTTTATTTGCTTTATGCTTGCTACCTAGAGTTGAAATTACCAAAGTGTTATATTTTTTTTAATTTGCTGAAAAGTCTATTCACCCCCCCTCTAGACTTTTCCCACCCTATCGGGATCAACAAGTGGTATCAGAGCAGTTGTCTATTTGGGTGAAAATTTGACTGCTAGACAAATCTCAAAACTTCAAGATGAAGAGAAACTTAGCTCAGAACTTATTATTCTCACTTGATAAATTTGATGATTGGAAAATTCGCATGCAGGTCCATTTATCTGCTTTACATGATGAGATGTGGGAAGTGATTTCTGATGGTCCAATTAAAATTCTCAAAGTCAACCCATCATCAGAACAATCAAGCACTACACCATCTTACATCTCAAAACCAAAAGTTGAATGGACTCCAGAGGATAGAATACGAAATAACTTGGATAATATTGTCAAGGACATTTTGTTCAAAGCTATTGATGACGCAACTTTCCCAAAGGTCCGAAAATGCAAAACGGCGAAAGAAGTATGGGAAGTTCTCATCAAGATAGGTGAAGGAGATGAACAGGAGAAGGACAATAAGCTCACTATTGCACTAAAAAAAATTCGAAGACTTCAAGATGCAAAGTGGCGAGACAATTGCAGATATGGAAATGCAAATTGTCGATCTAGGCAAAGAGATTGATCAAAAGGAGATATCGCTCAAAATACTTCGAGGTCTACCGTCAAGTTGGGATATGAAGGTTACCGCGATGCGTGACCATAGGGATCTCAAAACGTTATCAACCGACAAGTTTTTTAGTGATCTAAAAGCTTATGAGTTCGAGATGAAGTCAAGGACGGAGGAAGAACGCGAAGAACGAAACAACGCGCTAGTTGCCGAACAACCGTCCACGTCAAGGTCAGTAGAAAATAGTGATTTATTATCTGACGAAAATTTTTCCTTGTTTGTTAGGAAATTCAAGAAATTCATGAGGAAGAAAAACAAAAAATTTCCTCAAGCAAACTCAACAAGAAGGCCAAGGATGGAATCACCAGATGATTCGAACTTATGCTACAACTGTAAAAGGCCAGGACATTTTATGGCTGAGTGTCCCTATCCCAAGGTAAGCAAAATTCAATTTGAAAAATCACAGGATGGAGTGAAGGCCAAAGAAAGAAAGTTCAAGAAGGACAAAAGAAAAGCTCTTGTAAGTGACCCACTTGAAATGAGTGAGTCAGAAGATTCTACTAGTGATGAAAGTGATAGTTCAAATGAAGACACTGCACTATTTTGCATGAGTACATCCAATGAGTCAAACTACCATGAGAAATGCTTAATGGTGCATGATGTTGAAGAAGATGAGGTAACATCTAAAACTTTTGATTCTGTAAGTACTTCATTTTCGCAAGAGTCCATCTCTCTTTTAATGAGAGATTGTCAAACCTTTATGGACACTTATTCTCAAATCGAAGAGCGCAATAATTTGTTAATTCTTGAAAAAGAAGAAATAAATACGAAATTGCAAAATGCTCTACTTGAGGCGAGAAACTTGAATGCCGAAATTATTCATCTTCAAGAAGAGTGTAAATCAAGGGAAGTTCGAGAACACAACTTAAGGGAGGTTATTGCATCGTTTATTCATTCGTCTAAAATAATGGACAAAATGGTAAATATGCAAAAATCGCCAAATGATAAAATCGGTCTTGGTTATGATCCGTCGTGTTCTCAAACCTCTCAGATGTTGACCGGTTCTACTACTACTTTAAATAATAAAGTGCATGTGGTAAAATTTGTTAAGAGTCAAGATAGCACAATGAGACAAGGATTTGGGTATCACACAAAAGTCAAAAATAGCACTGTACGGCCGAAGCCCCATAGAAATAACATTTCGCCAAATCAATCTATTAAAAGGCATGGATTTAATTATTCAAAGAGATACACCAATGAGTTAAGTGCAAAAACCCCGCATTGGAAAATGGGAAAATTTCCAAATAGTGGAGCTAGGAGATTTTCTCCTACAGAGTCATATTACGTTGAAAATATTAAACCTTGGACTAGACCAAGATTTAATAGGTTCAAACAATATATTTCCCAGGTACCATATAGTAGAGTAAATTTTCAAAACCGTGCACCAACAATGTTTTCAAAAATTAGGCATGATTATAATGTTGATAATGGTTACAAATCACCTAATCTTGGATCAGTAAGATCTAGGTGGATTTGGATACCTAAAAGTACTAACCCCCAAGGACCCAAGCAAGGTTGGGTACCTAAAAGTTGTTTAAATTGATTGCAGGAAGTATGGTACTTCGATAGTGGGTGTTCACGACACATGACTGGAAACAAAACTAGTCTTGTAGATTTTAAAACTATCGAAGGACCAAAAGCCGTATTTGGTGGAAATGATCGATATGACACAACAAAAGGGAGCAAGATGAGGAACAGGATGACCTTGAGGATGACAATCAGGATGAGGAGGTTAACAATGAAAGCAATGCGACAAATCAAGCTACTCCTACATCACACGTGAACAATTCCTCACCGCCAACCAACTCCCAATACAACTTTAAACCAGATCTAAGATGGCTTAGAAATCACCCTCAAGATCTTGTTATTGGAAGAGTACAAGACGGCGTGAAAACAAGATCCGCAACACGAGATACTCTATTCGCATATTTTCTATCTCAAATCGAGTCAAAGGAAATTGACGAAGCTCTAAGTGATCCAAGCTGGATTGAAGCCATGCAAGAAGAGCTAAATCAATTCAAAAGAAACGATGTGTGGGAGCTTGTTCCTAGACTAGAGAATTACAATGTAATAGGTACAAAATGGGTGTTTAGGAACAAAGCGAATGAAGATGGAATCATTGTTAGGAATAAAGCAAGGCTAGTTGCAAAGGGCTACTCACAAGAAGAAGGAATAGATTTTGATGAAACGTTTTCCCCAGTTGCACGACTTGAAGCAATAAGAATATTTTTAGCCTACGCAGCATACAAGAATTTTACGGTCTATCAAATGGACGTGAAAAGTGCATTTCTTAACGGCTTACTTGAAGAAGAAGTTTACGTTGAACAACCACCCGGATTTGAGGTACAAGGTAATGTTGATAAGGTCTATAAACTAAAGAAGGCGTTGTATGGTTTAAAACAAGCACCCCAAGCTTGGTATGATACACTATCGACGTTCTTAATTAGTTGTGGTATTACCAAGGGCCTTGTTAACAAAACCTTATTTAGAATTCAAGAAAATGATCATATCTTATTAGTACAAATTTATGTTGATGATATTATTTTTGGAAGTACTGATAAAACCTTGTGCGAGAAATTTTCTAAGCTAATGCAGAACAGATTCGAAATGTGCGAGAAATTTTCTAAGCTAATGCAGAACAGATTCGAAATGAGCATGATGGGCGAATTGAACTACTTCCTTGGACTACAAGTCAAACAAATGGGCGAATTGAACTACTTCCTTGGACTACAAGTCAAACAAATGAAGGAAGGAATCTTTATCAATGGACTACAAGTCAAACAAATGAAGGAAGGAATCTTTATCAACCAAGCCAAATACACAAAAGATCTTATCAAGAAATTTGGATTGGAAGGAAAAAGCTTAGTGAAAATTCCTATGAGCACAGCACAATGAATAGACAAAGATGACGAAGGAAAAGACGTAGATCAAACGATGTATAGAGGAATGATTGGATCTTTGCTATACCTCACTGCGAGTAGACCTGACATATCTTACTCAGTGGGTGTATGCGCTAGATTCCAATCTAAGCCGAAAGAAAGTCATCTACTTGCTACCAAGAAGATCATTCGTTATCTCAAGGGAACAATCAATGTTGGATTATGGTATCCAAAAGAAGGTAATTTTGAACTAACCGGATATTCAGATGCAGATTTTGCAGGTTGCAAAATTGATCGTAAAAGCACCTCCGGAACGTGCCAGTTCTTAGGGGGAATGTTAGTTTCATGGTTTAGCAAGAAACAAAACTCCATTGCTACAAGCACTGCCGAAGCCGAATATATCGCAGTAGGGAGTTGTTGTTTGCAAATTTTGTGGATGAAGCAACAGTTGAAAGATTACGGAATAAATTGTGAGGACGTTAGTATTTTTTGTGATAATACTAGCGCTATTGTGATTTCCCAAAATCCTGTGTTTCACTCACGGAAAAAACACATCGACGTACGACATCATTTTATTCGTGACCACGTCGAAAAGAAGGATTTTAGAATCGATCATATTCCCACTGAGAATCAAATTGCCGATATTCTCACGAAACCGTTGTGTGAATCTCGATTTGCAACTTTAAGGCATGAGATGGGCATGATCGAAATGAGCTAAGCATCACTTTCCTATCCTTAAGCTCAATTTTATTTAATTATAATCTAATTTTTTTTTAATTGTTACGTGCCTATATGCGTATATGTGCTAAAAATGCATATTATATGATTTTGTGCTTTAATTTGCGATCAATTGTCAAATACGTGATTATGTGTGTGCATGATAATTTGTGCAAATTTTGCACAAATTGTGCTTTAATTCTTTCAAAATGCATATTATATGTGTTATGTGATTTTGGATGATTTCGTGTGAGCATGGTACGTATTTCCCATCTTTATTTTCAAGTGTTCACATGCTTTTAGTCAAAGTACTGTAGAAAATCTTTGTTGATATCTTTGACATTTATTTTATCTTGTCTTGTAAGTCATGTGATGAAAGGCTATGTCTTTGCATGTATTTTGATAGGTGAGCATATGTGTCAAGTTTTTACCATCTTTTACTTTTACTAGAGTTGCTAGAGTAACAACTGTAAGAAACTAGAGTTCTTAATTGTCACTCAGATGTACTCTAGAGAAAGTTAAAAGAATTTATGAGTTACACCTGTCACATGTCAGCATTTATTTCAAACTTGTATTATTTTTAGCTCATGATTACTTGTGAGACTTGCTATTTGATTTTATATGATTTTTACGTGTCTCATATTTTTATTTTTCATCCCTATTCAAAAATATTTTTGCATGTATCTATTTTTGCATAGATCTATTTCGTCAGGGATATTCTTGAGTTAAAGCTACCGATTTTACCCATATACCCTCTGACTTGACCGAATTACCCTCAAGCCTAAAAAGACCACAATTATTTCATTAAGGGTAAAGTAGTCTTTTGAACCCCCAAAACCCATTAAAAAGGAGGCAACTTTTTGGATTCCCCAAAATTTGAAAGCCAGAATTGAAAGACCCATTCCCCTTTCTCTTCTCTATTTCAACGAGGAAGCCATAGCCGAAACTCCAAAACTTCTCAAACCCAAGTGTTTTACTCATACCCATTCCAAAATAACTCCAGAAATGGCACCTACTACCCGAAAAATCTCTAAGAGAACCCCACCCACAGTTTCTACTAAGAAGATTGAGACCGGGCATTTGTTCGAACCCGTCGACTTGGTGAATGTGGCCATCGATAAACAGCTTGCTCAAGAAATTATTGATGGATTAGAGAAGTCTGAACTGTTGAAGGTATGCAAATATCAATTTGTTGGTATTTTTGATGATGCCGTGTGCAATTTCTTTGAGCATTCCAAGTTGAAAAATGATGCTATTGTTTGTCGTGTGAATGGAAAATCTGTTTGTGTGAAACAAAGTGATATAAAATGTCTATATGCTTTATTTGATGAAGTTACAAGCTTTGAAGGGTATTTTTATGATAAGAACAGTTTTTGGCCTGTGGTTCGAATGGATGAGGGAGATGCCGTGCCCAAATTTCCTGGATATAGGAATGACTTTAAGTTAGAATTTGCTAAGTTGGGTGAAATAATTGCTAAGTGTTTGTTGAGCAAGTTAGGAGGTTTTGACCGAATCACCTTGCAAATTGCTAGAATTATGCATGCTGTGTTTAATGGTGTCAAGGTGGATTGGAGTGAAATTATTTTTGATAGGCTAAAGAGCATGGTGAATAAGACTGAGAAACCGGGTTACGGTTTGTTGATCGGAGAGCTGTTGAGAAAGAAGGGAGTAAAAATGGGTGAGATAAAACCGATACTTGCTTGCAAGTATTGTTTAGGGTGAACATGAAGAGATCCATTGATGAAGATGACCACACGTATGAAATTCCTTTGAATAGAGTGTTTAAGAAGGTTAGGACTTCAAAAGAAAAAGTGGTTAGCAAAGAAAATGTTACTCGAGAAGAAATGGATGCTATTGAAGCCTTAGAGGAGATGAGTGGTAACATTGGAGGGAGTGAGCGTGTGGAGTGTCAAAATGATGAGAGTCATGGTTGTGAGGGGAAAGGAAAAAGAGATGAAAATGAGAGTGAGGGTGACCGTGAGGTTGAGGATGAAATTGAGGGGGAAGGAATTCATGAGAATGAGAATGTTGAAAAACATAACATTGAGGGGGAAGAAAATTGTGATATTGCTGAAAGAATTGAAAGAGTTGAGGAAATTATTGGGGACCAACAAGTGACAACAAATGGTATAGAATGTCAGGTGCCGGACATTTCCTAATGACATGCTCAGTGTCTTCCACTACTGTTTTGCATAGCCAGCATTTATCGTTGCTGGTCATGCCACACTTGAACCTGCGATAATTCGTCATTATTCTTCCGTGTCTGATTAGCCAAGCAAAAATGCGTATTCGGTTCGGAACTTTTAATTTCCACACGTTATTCCATTTGGCTGCTTCGATTGAGTTAATAGAGCCAATCGCTTGGTCGTAAGCTGAACTGACAGAGAATTTGCCTGATGAATAATTAGACCAACCAAATTCATCATTCTCCTCCGGATCATTGCAGACAATGGTAGTTGCTAATTTCTCTAGTGTCTGCCCTAGTAAGATATGCTCCAATTGACGCCATTTCCATCCTCTGCCTGTTTCCCAGTAGCTCGCCACTGAGCGATATAGTTTAGGAAGGGGTAGAGGAACAGAGATAACCTCCTTCAACGGGGATTCAGCACTCCAAGTATCTAACCAGAACAGGGTGTCACATCCATTTCTCAACACTTTCCTAATTCCTTTCCGAAGAATATAGGTGGATTTGAGGATGCCCTTTCATGCATTGGACATGTTTTTCTTCGGCTGCCACAATTCATAATTCTCGGATGATGCGGAATACTTAGCCTTGAGGATTTGGATCCATAGGCTTTTTTCATTTTGCAGAATCCTCCATCCTAGTTTTGCTAAGAAGGCATGGTTCATTTCCTCTAGTCTTCTTATTCCTAGGCCTCCATTAGACTTGCTTAATGTCAATGTGTCCCAACTAATGAGGTGGCTTCTCCTTGTACCATCTGAGCTACCCCATATGAAATCCCGAATTAGCCGTTCAATCGTGTCTAGCACCCCCACCGGTAGGAGTGTTGTTTGCATTGTGTAGTAAGGAATTGCTGAAAGTACAGATTGTGCAAGGGTCTGTCTGCCTGCTAGGGAGAGACTTTTTGCCTTCCATCCTGATAATCTGGACTGGACTCTCTCAATGATCCCTGAAAATGTCTCCTTCTTCAATCTCCCATGAATTGACGGGATTCCGAGATATTTAGCCATGTCGTCTACTTTTGGAATGCCTATTGCATTAGTTATTCCCAGCTGTAGCTCCATTGAGGTATTCTTTGAGAAGTAAACTGATGATTTATGGTAATTAACTCTTTGCCCTGAACTGTTGCAGAAGGTGTCAAGGCTCTTTTTCATAGTCATGGCTTGCTCGATGGTGGCTTCTCCGAACAAAAGCATGTTATCTGCAAAAAAAAGATGGGAAATGTTAGGCCCTTGTCTAGTGATTTGAGTTCCTTTCCATTCACCTGTTGTAACCGCGTGTTGAATAATGTGGCTAAGCCTTTCGATGCACAGAACGAAGAGCAGGGGTGATATGGGGTCCCCTTGTCTTATGCCGCGTCCTGGCCGAAACCATCTAGAGGTTTCATCATTCGACCTGATTGCAAGGCGAGATGTGGTTACACATGCTAAGATCATCCTTAACCACTGCTGGTTGAATCCAATGGTCCGTAGCGTATTTTCAATATACTTCCAAGAAAGTCTGTCATATGCCTTCTCCAAATCCACTTTTAGAATCCTTTTTTACTTCTCATTGAATTTAACACCTCCTGGTATACCAGTATATTATTAGTAATCTGCCTCTCCGGCACAAAGCTGGTCTGATGTGGGCCAATCAAGATTTTTGAACAATCTTTGAGCCGGTTTGTCATGGTTTTAGTCAGCAGTTTATAAGTCACATTGCAAAGACCAATCGGTCGAAGTTGCTTCACTGTTTCCGGGTTAGGCACCTTAGGAATAAGGGAGATCACTGTGTCGTTGCATCCTTCAGGTAACATGCCATCTGCAAAAAATCTTTGGGCAAATGATATTAAAGATTCACCGACTGTATCCCAAGTACTTTGAAAGAAGCTAGCACTGTATACATCTGGTCCAGGTGCTTTTGAGGGAGCCATATCAAATAAAGCTTGTTTAATTTCTTCCTTCGTGAAGTCACTGTTGATAGTTGTCCAGTCCGCTTCACTCAAGCATGGAAACCTATCATACATAGGATCCTGTGGAAGTAAAGATGTATCTTCTGTAAAGAGGTCAGTGAAGAATTTCTGAATATAATCTTTAATCTGGGCATTATCAGTCAGTATGTGACCTTCCTCATCCTTCAGGGCTTTGATTTTTAGGGAGCTATTCTTTACAGTTGTAGCCATATGATAGTATCGGGTGTTGCGATCACCGGACGTAATCCAATCTTCTCTCGATCGCTAACTTCTTCCTATTTAGTTACAGAGTTGAAATCCCCTACTGTAAGCCATGGTTCTTGGTACCCCAAGTTCTGCTCAGATAGCTCAGCAAAAAGACTCCTTCTCAAGTGTTGGTTTGGACTCCCATACACCACAGACAGTAACCAAGGTTCCGAAACACCATCAACAACCTTCATGCTAATAAATTGGGGGTGAGTGTTCACAATTGTGATATCAATGGCTGACTTCCACAAGATCCATATTCCTCCTGAGAAGCCTATCGCCTCTACACGTATCCATTCGTCAAACCCAAGGCTAGAATAGATTTTGTTAGCGTGGCTGCCTGACACTTTAGGTTCAAGTAATCTAACAATAGACGGATTATGAAAGCGAATAAAATGTTTCAGGGTGTTGCGGAAGGATTTTGAAGCAGTACCCTGACAATTCCATATTAGGCAAATCATTAAAAAACAAAAGAAAAAAGAACAAACCGGAGTGCGCTCAAGAGCGCAAATGGTCAATAGCCGCATGGTCATTTTGACCATCATGTCTAACCACTTCCTCCATGGTTTCATCAGGAGGATCATCCAAGTTGTTGAAGACTCTTGCTCTATTCGATGGGTCGCCCAGCAGTGCATAGTCCAGATGAGCCAAAGAGCTTTCCGGGTGGTCACCCTGGTGGCGGACCACATTAGTGACAATATTCTTCCCTTTGTTGGAACCGCGGACTACCGTGTGCTCCGACTCTGCCGCTGCTTGTCTTGAACTTCTACCTCTACTGCACCTGCCTCTCTGTGTTTCGCGAAGCGGGGGATTGTATTGTCGTGGTTGAGCGTTGTAGGCTGCTGACCTTTGGGGCTCTGCATTATTCCTCTAGAGTGATTTGTTAGTAGGCTGCCTGTAATTGGTCCTAATCTGTGGAAGTGTTCCACTTGTATTACAACCTTCCACATCCCTTCCTTCTTCATCATTCTGGGGACCCTGTTCAAGATTATCAAGACCATTTAAAATCGCAAATCGTGACTGGGATTGGACCCCCACTATTACAATACCTGGCGATGCTGCGAACCTGCTTGGGGGTTGGCGGCCATTAGTTAGTCGGTTGCCCCCCCTTCCTTGTCCTCTCCTATCCTTACGAGACACCAACATCCAAGACCCATAGTCCTCCTTTAACTGATGAATCCGAGTTGCCATCTGAGGAGTCGTAGCCGGGTGACCCTCTTTCCTGCCTCTATCAACCTCCTCAGGGTTGCAATCACTTTCCGGAGCAGTCTTTCCACACTGATCTAGTTTATGACCATATAGACCACACTTGAAACACACCAGGTGGATGCCTTCATAGGTAATAGGCCACGCCTTCTGTTCTAGAGTGAATTTTGAAAGCAGGGGTTTGGACATATCAACTTCCACACAGACTCTAGCAAACTTACCCTTGGAGACCAAACTAGTAGTGCTATCAACTTTGATGGGGCGTCCTACATTCTTGCCAATCTTTAGCAAAAATTCATCTTCAAAATATTCAATTGGAAGCGTAGGGAACCGAACCCAGACCAACAGTTTCTCAGTTTTGTCATCTCTTGGATCAAAATTAGGCTTCCATTCCTGGACGACCAAGTAGTGATCCAAGATCATCCAGGGACCCTTGAATTTCGCAAACTCGTAGTCTATAAGTGATTCGTATTTCGCCAGATAGTAGTCAAGATCCAGAGTGATCAGCTCAAACGGCGCTTCCGGTTTCCACATCCGTTGCAATCTCTGTAGCAAGAAGGAGTAGTTTACCATCCTACCCAGAACTTTGATGATTAGCGAGCGTCTCCACGGTCTACGGAGTCTTTGCTTCTCTTCTTTGGTTACCGGAACGACTGGGCACTTTGGATCTGCCTTATCTTGGTCCATTAGTTCTTCGTCCGAGGCTTCCTCAGTCTCTGGGATATCAAACGAAGCCTTGCGCTGCCATGCATGACTTGGAGTGTCTGCGGGGGTATTCCATTGCACCGACTCCGGCGACATCAATCCGGCTAATAATGGAGTTTCTTGAACCATCTCTACGGTAGGGGAGAGTAGATCAGTTGCGTCTGTTTCCCTGCCCCTTTTGGACTTCTTGGTACTCCGTTCGAGCATATCTTGTTCTTCCAACGAACGAGTGGTCGCCGCTGGTGAAGCCGTCTCAGAGAGTGTTTCCGTCATCTTTTCACAAAATACAATTTGATTCGTCGATTTGATTTTTCATACTTTGTTTAATTAGTTAGCCCATTTTCAATACTTTTAATTTATTTTAATAGTTTTAGATGTTCAGTAGTGCAACCCATTTTTAATTCTAATTTACCTTTGTTTTCTTTTCCTTTTTTTTTTGTTTTGCTTTTAGAAGTTACGTACGTAACTTAATTTCTAATGAATAGCAGCAGCCCAAGTTTTAATTTACCTTTTTGTTTATTATTTTTAGCTTTGAACGTAACAATCAAATTGCGAAGACTAATTCTGCGAACTGCTACGTAAGATGAGCGTACGTGGACTGCTGCTGCGGCGATGAATTTCCTTCATAAACGGAAAATCTGTCCGTGAATTGCTATTGTCCAAAGATTCCCTCCGCACTTCTCTCTCATGAACGGACAATACTAAGTCTAAATTAGTATAAATAGGCAAGGAATTATGTACTAAAATCAATCAGTTTTTCGTAGAATAATTTTATTCATATTGTAAACACTCCCTGCGATGTCCTGCTGAGTTCTTATTAAAGTTTGATTCTACAAGACAGTAAGCTTTATTTAGCCTAAATTATTCTTTGCACTTTATTATCTATATATCTTCTGTTATATTCATATATATGAATTATTGCTTGATTAATTGTTGCAAAAGGACCCATTGTTCAATTGTCAAGTTATTACATTGCTAGTCAGAACCTTGAATCCGTAATTGTTTAAGTGTTCTGATGTTGGTAGCAAATAGCATAATTTGATTATAACTGATTTTCAGTTTGTGTTATGATGATATATAGTCTAGCTTAAATGAACCGAGCTTATGAGTTTGTTGGCTAGGATTGGTAGTCTTTCTAATTCGATTAATGCTGTTAGTAAATTAAATCTTAAGAGCTTGTTTAGGGTTGTTTATTAGCTAGGGAAGTAATTAAAGAACTTGTTTTAATTACCGACCAAGTAAGGAAAGACAGGTTGTTAGAGCTTGTTAATAATCATAACCAATCTAGTAAAGAGTAAAGCTAATTTGGCTTGCAAATCAATATCTGTCTTGTTAGAATTAAACTAATATTATTCCTTGGGTTGGATACTATTTGCCATTGACATTTATCTGATAATTATTTGCCATTTGATGTTATTTTTCATTTTATTGTTACTATTTAAGTTTCTATTCCAATCTCATTATTTATTACATCTATTGCTAAAAATAAGTCTAACCAATCTCTGTCGGTACGACGTTACTCATCTCTATTACAGTTCATAAGAGTAAGTATTTATTATTTGTTGGTTTCGACACCCACCAAATTTTTGGTGTTGTTGCTGGGGATTGGTGTCAATTAGATTTATTTGAATGCCACGTTCTTCTCGTACGGGTCAATTGCAATACGATCCTGAGATTGAGAAGACTGCTAAGAAGTTGAGGAAGGACACTAGATTGTGTAAAAACAAAGTGGTTTATTCAACATCTGTTCAATCAACTACCGGAACTGAATCAACTGCCTCTTTTGGCGATTCTGAAAAAGAGCAAAAAATGGCCGAAAATCAAGTAGTGGCTGAAGAACAAAGAACTTTAAGGGAACTTTCTGCACCAAATCTAAATCAACAAACTCTTTGTATTCAACATCCTGCCTTAGAGGTTGGTTTTGAATTAAGGTCAGGTTTTATTCAATTACTTCCAACATTTTGTGGACTTGAAAATCAAGATCCACATAAGCACCTAAAAGAGTTCCCCGTAGTGTGTTCGAGCTTCAAACCGCAAAGAGTGACAGAAGATCAAATCAAACTACGTGCTTTCCCATTCTCATTAGCCGATAGAGCAAAGGATTGGTTATTTTACATTCCTTCAGGCTCAATAAACACCTGGGATGCAATGGTAGGATTATTTCTTGAAAAGATTTTCCCTGCATCACGAACTGCCAACATTAGAAGGGAAATATGTGGCATCAAGCAAAGAGACACAGAGACTCTCCACAAGTATTGGGGAACGTTTCAAGCAACTGTGTGCTAGTTGCCCTCAACATGGAGTTTCTGAACAGCTCCTCATTCAATACTTTTATGAGGGATTGCTTCCCATGGAAAGAAAGATGATGGATGCAGCTAGTGGAGGTGTTATAGTGAACAAAACTCCTCGTGAAGCTAGAGATTTGATATCCATAATGGCTGCCAATTCACAACAATTTGGATGCATGCAGACAGGACACACCTTCTAGAAGAGTGAATGAGGTAAATATTTCTTCCCTTGAGAATAAAGTATCTCACTTAACTACTCTTGTTCAACAATTAGCTATAGGAGGTACGCATCAAGTAAAAGCTTGTGGGATATGTGGTGCTACTGGACACCAAACAGACATGGTATCCGACACTTCAATATGATTATTATGAGCAAGCTAATGCAATTGGAGGGTTTCCAGGCCAACCACAAAGAAATTATGATCCCTATTCAAATACGTACAACCCAGGATGGAGGGATCATCCAAATTTCAGCTACAAGCCACGTCCACAATTTTCACAGTTTCAGCCTAGACAACCCATTCAACAACAACCTTCATCTTCACAACAACCATCTTCTAATTCAAGTATGTCATTGGAAGATATTGTTAAGTCACTTGCAACTAACACACAACAATTTCAGCAAGAAACAAGAACAAGTATTCAACATTTAGAAAGTCAGATGAGCCAGCTAGCATCTACCGTGAGTAGATTGGAATCTCAAGGTAAGTTGCCCTCACAAACTATTGTTAATCCAAAACAAAATGTAAGTGCAATTACCCTGAGAAGTGGAAAAGAGTTGGAAAAGCATACTCAAGTGAGAAAAAACATCCAACCGAGATGAGGAAACTGAGAAAGAGGTCCATCGACCTCAAAATGATCAAAAGCCTGACAAAGAACATCCAAAGTCTTTGGCAATTCCTCATCCTTTTCCTAGTAGGTTGGCCAAATCCAAGAACGCCGATGAAGAAAAAGAAATACTTGAGACATTTCAAAAGGTCGAGGTAAATATTCCTTTACTTGATGCTATTAAACAAATTCCTCGATATGCTAAGTTTCTCAAGGAGTTGTGCACAAACAAAAGAAAATTAAAAGGCAATGAAATGGTAAACATGGGGGAAAATGTTTCAGCTATCCTTCATAGAAAATTACCTCCCAAATGCAAAGATCCAGGTATGTTTGTTATCCCTTGCAAAATTGGAAACGTTAATGTTGAAAGCGCAATGTTAGATCTTGGAGCTTCAATTAATGTCATGCCTCTATCTGTTTATTCATCTTTGAATGTTGGCTCCTTAAAAGAAACTGGTGTAATTGTTCAACTTGCTGATAGATCGAATGTTTATCCTGTGGGAGTTTTAGAGGATGTTTTAGTACAAGTTGATGGATTCATTTTTCCTGCTGATTTTTATGTGTTAGATATGGAAGAAGACAATTCTACCAATTCCTCATTGATCTTATTAGGAAGGCCATTTTTGAAAACATCTAAAACTAAAATTGATGTGCATGATGGTATATTGACAATGGAGTTTGACGGTGGCATTGTTAAATTTGATATATTTAATACTAACATGAAACATCTGAATGACATTTCATTTGTTTTTGTTATGAATATTTTATTGCAAGAAGATAATTGTCATTTGATTGGTGGTGATAAACTGAATGTTGCGTTGAATAGAAATCCTGACTTTGAGGATGTGCTAGGAAGAAAATGGCGTCTAGCCAAAGACGTTAAAGAAAGACGCTACTTGGGAGGCAACCCAAAGGGAGTTTATTCTACTCTTCCCCTTTATTTGTTTTGCAATTTTATTAATTTTTCTCTTATCTTTACATTCTATTTAACATTGGGGACAATGTTGAGAATAAGTGTGGGGAGGGGATATGATTATTTTCTTCTCGTCAAAAACAAAAAAAAATTTCAAAAAATAATAGTATTTTTACTAAAATTCATAACATAATTGAATAATTGATCTTGCATATTATGAGTATTTAGTTAGTGTTTTGTTTGATATGGTGGTGGCTAAACTAACCAAGCATGAACCTGTGAGATATTTGAGCTTTTGACTGACACTTCAGTCCAATTATTTTATTCTTGTGTGATATCTTCCATAGATTTGTATCTTTAGAACTTGCCTAGATTCTCTTTAAAGCTAATTTGATTCATGCATGATTTTAAAGATGATTAAGGCCATCTTTGATTTTTAGCCTCACTAGCCAAATAGCCTGTTCATACCGTAATAATTTTCCTTTGTCAGCCACTTTGAGCCTGTTAACTCTATTTTATTCTTATTGAACCACACATTATAAGCATCATACCTGAAATTAATTTCCTTAACCTTGCCTAGAGGACTAAGGGAGCTTTGATTAGGTAAATGCATATAGATTGGGTGTGTGGAAAGAGGTTGGCAAAAGTGTCTATATGAGTGAGAATAATGAAATTGTCATTGGAGTTCTATGAGCTTTTTGGTTGGTATTTTCAAAAATAAAATGAGTTGATATAGTTGTTTCAATTTGAGATTGTTTCTACACAAAGAGGGTGAAATGTGTGATGGAAAGTGCATTTCTTCTTCTACAAAAAAAAATCAAAGAAAAAGAAAAAAAAAGAAGAAAAAAAAACGAAAGTAGCAGTACAAAAAAGAGAAAAAGAGAAAATGAAATTATCATTTTTTGTTGATATTCGTAGTCCTGCTGAATAAGATATGAATAGTTTATGGTCATATGGGGATGTGATAGTTTATTCGGTTGAAGTTGAAATATCAAAATAACAAGAGCGATTGGGTTCATTGGATCTTTATTTTTGAGTTAGTTCATTCAATCATGCTCCGCTAATTTTGAAGGCTTTTTGAACTACTTTTCCAAATAATTCCTAGCCTTTGCCCTAAGCCCCATTACAACCTTGGAGAAAGTCCTTATGATTTGGTCATGCATGTTATCTTGTAGTGGAGAATAAGAAGATATGCAAGCCTATGGTAGAGCATTTCTATAGGAATTGATTTGAGTGAAATTTATACACCCTTCAAACACTTTTGAGCCAAGAGTGATATACCCGTGAGGGTTTGGTTATTTAGTTTACTCCATTTTCAAATTAACTGGTACCTAATTATTTATAATGTGTTTGAGACCAACGTTCATGAAGTGTTATGAGTTTTTATATATTTATGTTTTCTTAAATAATGTCGTCTTTGCTTGAGGACAAGCAAATGATTAGTGTGGGGAATTTTGATAAACACTATTTTTATATTCAATTTAAATTAATTTTTATAATAAATTACTTTTATTTATTTAACATTATATTTATTTTACACATTATTTTATGTATTTTGAAATAATATATTAGTTATATGAATAATTGGGCTTAATTGATTATTTGAGCTAATTATATATTTTACTTTGTTTAATTAGTTAGCCCATTTTCAATACTTTTAATTTATTTTAATAGTTTTAGATGTTCAGTAGTGCAACCCATTTTTAATTCTAATTTACTTAGATGTTCAGTAGTGCAACCCATTTTTAATTCTAATTTACCTTTGTTTTCTTTTCCTTTTTTTTTTTTTAATTCTAATTTACCTTTGTTTTCTTTTCCTTTTTTTTTTTTGTTTTGCTTTTAGAAGTTACGTACGTAACTTAATTTCTAATGAATAGCAGCAGCCCAAGTTTTAATTTACCTTTTTGTTTATTGTTTTTAGCTTTTAACGTAACAATCAAATTGCGAAGACTAATTCCGCGAACTGCTACGTAAGATGAGCGTACGTGGACTGCTGCTGCGGCGATGAATTTCCTTCATAAACGGAAAATCTGTCCGTGAATTGCTATTGTCCAAAGATTCCCTCCGCACTTCTCTCTCATGAACGGACAATACTAAGTCTAAATTAGTATAAATAGGCAAGGAATTATGTACTAAAATCAATCAGTTTTTCGTAGAATAATTTTATTCATATTGTAAACACTCCCTGCGATGTCCTGCTGAGTTCTTATTAAAGTTTGATTCTACAAGACAGTAAGCTTTATTTAGCCTAAATTATTCTTTGCACTTTATTATCTATATATCTTCTGTTATATTCATATATATGAATTATTGCTTGATTAATTGTTGCAAAAGGACCCATTGTTCAATTGTCAAGTTATTACATTGCTAGTCAGAACCTTGAATCCGTAATTGTTTAAGTGTTCTGATGTTGGTAGCAAATAGCATAATTTGATTATAACTGATTTTCAGTTTGTGTTATGATGATATATAGTCTAGCTTAAATGAACCGAGCTTATGAGTTTGTTGGCTAGGATTGGTAGTCTTTCTAATTCGATTAATGCTGTTAGTAAATTAAATCTTAAGAGCTTGTTTAGGGTTGTTTATTAGCTAGGGAAGTAATTAAAGAGCTTGTTTTAATTACCGACGAAGTAAGGAAAGACAGGTTGTTAGAGCTTGTTAATAACCATAACCAATCTAGTAAAGAGTAAAGTTAATTTGACTTGCAAATCAATATCTGTCTTGTTAGAATTAAACTGATATTATTCCTTGGGTTGGATACTATTTGCCATTGACATTTATCTGATAATTATTTGCTATTTGATGTTATTTTTCATTTTATTGTTACTATTTAAGTTTCTATTCCAATCTCATTATTTATTACATCTATTGCTAAAATTAAGTCTAACCAATCTCTGTGGGTACGACCTTACTCATCGCTATTACAGTTCATAAGAGTAAGTATTTATTATTTGTTGGTTTCGACACCCACCACCATGTCCTTTCTCCATACCATGTTCATAGTTGCCTAACTACGCCGAGTCCAAAACCAAACCAAGTAGCGGCTAGCAGTTAGTCATGAAGTGCCATGACGGCCTTAGCTAAGGGTGGGATGTTCCAACGGCCCTACCAACCTCCCCCCTCTAGATTCACTATCCTCAACTCCTACAACTTAATAGGCTCATACCTGGCCCCATCAATATTGGTCAATACTTGCGTCAAAATAATATACCTAATTATACTAGATAGTATTGGCACTAATGTTGATAGTACTCAATATAATAAAAAATAATATATATAACTTTATTGAATTATATTAGTTGTGTGGATGTAGGTTGGTATTCGGCTGAACCACTTAAAAAATCTCTATCTCCATATCTTTTATTTGCTACATCTACATTATCACATTCACTTTCAAACCTAACATTTTGAAAGAACAAACTTACCTGCAAACAAGTTAAAAAAGGATAAAAATATTTTTTGATGTGCAAACTCCACGAAAAGTTAATTGAGACGAAGTAACTCTTCGGTTCAATTAACCAAATAGTAAAATTTTCAAAACCGTATACAAGTCTATTCACCTCTCACACCAGGACCAATAGAGGTTGTCTACAAACTTACGACCATCTTATTGGGAAACCGAGACAAAGATAGCTATGGTCTAGACTCTAGATAGTCTAGTTTCCTAGAAAACTTAGTGGAAAAGGGTGATCAGGCGGTGAGAATTGGGGGCAAACTAGCTAGCAATTATGTCATAGTATATGCAGAAGTGGATTAAGAGTTGGGATGGAGGAAAATGGAAAATATATCGGAATGGAGGTATAGTTGATGCCAATGTATTCGCAAGCATTTTAACACGCTAATTAGTATTCTTGAGGGTTGGGGACTTACCTCCACCGCCACCACTCAAACTCAGTGAAAATCTAACAATGGTGGAACCGAGGGTATTGGGGAAAAACTTTGGTGGGTGCCATCAAAGCACCAGCCACACAACGCAAGTGTGTTCGACCTTGAAGAAAGAGATAAAGGTGATCATTATGAGGGCTGACGAACTAATTAATCGCTTAGGTTCCATGGGCTCCTAGCAAAAAAATCCAAACAGGATTCGATTGTTGACAATCATAATGATAAGGGAAAAAGACTAGTGGTTGATGAAGGGTCTCAAAAGCATAATTGAAAATATAAGCCAGTGATCAGCGGCCTAGAAAATGAGATACCACAAGAGAAAGGAAGAAATGGGTTCGATAGCTCTATATTCGCAGGGTGTGATTACCAAGGTTGAGCATTTGGGAACCAAGAAAGATAGAAGGGAACCCATTTGTTTCACATATGACAACATGCCAGAAGGGTCGACCATACAAAGGGCCGCCCTAGTCATCACGTTGGACATCAAGGAAACAATCGTTCGTTAAGTGTAATCGACACTAGTAGTAGTGTAAATATCATTAATAATGACATATTTGTCAAGCTGGATGTAACACACCCGATTTCTAACCCTAGAGCCTAGATAAAATATAACTTATGTAGCAGAAATATATAATATGATTCTATTTAAAATAATAATAAAGTTCTAGAGTCCATAATAAATCTACCAACCACCAAAGTCACAGTACATCAACCGAATCAGTCTAAGGACTAAACTAATAAGAATAGGACTACCAATAAGCAAAACTACTAACTCTCTCATCATGCATCGGCAGCACCTAGAAAGGGTTAAATTGAAAAAACAAATGATGAAAGTTAGCATAAAATGCTAAGTAAGAAACCACTTGGCCAAGTAAAATAAGTACATTTTTATAGATTTAGAAAATGTGAAGTTTTGTAGTGAAAAACGGTTTATGTTATACATTTTGCAAATATTTAGTCACTCACACATCCAACTCAACACAACACCAAATAATAGCCATGATAGAAGAATATAATAGTATATCTTAGTAGATATATAAGTATACATAATTTAGAAGATAGTAGTATGCCTCATAAAATCTCACATAAGTATAAACATTTTTCAAAGTATCTTTATCTCTCAATAGTAACATAGATAGGTATAAGTTCATAAGCATAAACATATCATATTATCTCATATCAAATCATACCATCTCATATCATTATTGTGCTATGTCATCATTCTCAACATAAGTAATAAAGGGAGGAGTTTTTAAAGTATTTTCTCAATCATCAATATATATATATATATATATATATATATATATATATATATATATATAGGAGGTATCTAATATCTCAAATAGTGGGGTGGGATCATCATCGCAGCGAAGTCCCAGTGAACAGTAACTCCATACTAAACACTTCACAAAATCCCCACTCAACACATTTGGAAACAGAACCACTAATTTATGTGTGCATACCCCCTAGTGGGATTCCAAGCCCTAGGGCTGGATTTTAGGGCGTGCAAGATGGGCAACAGCATAGGGCCCCAAAATTTTGGGGCCCCTAGTCCAGCCCTAGCCTAATAGTTAGTATATATATTTGCAATCATATTGACCTAAAATTAGATTTTTTGCATTTTTCTCTTTGCAATTTTATTAATTCGCAGTTTATTTATACGTTGATATGGCCTCATTTATCTACCAGCACAGGGCCACGCAAATAAAAAAACCGGCCCTGCCAAGCCCAAAAGATTAGTTAACCAGCCCATAGCAACCCAAGATATTTTCTACCGGTAACCCTTTAACTAATTACCCAGGATGTTTTCTACTGGGTATAATACTAATGATAGGACCGCAACCCCTACCATAGTATGAAATCCTCCAAAACATACATTTATATAATCATAATCCTCCAAAAATAAATTAATAATATTAATGGTAATATTACCAATCGTAGTAATACTAATAATAGTAAGATCCATAGTTTATCCTCAAAATAGTTTTTATGTACAAAAACTATACTTTTCAAAAAATAGTATTTTGGCATAATTTAGTATCCATATTTGTATACAAATAAGTAAGTTTTCTCTTAGACTAAGAAAACATGATATTTGTACTTATAGAATAGATATTTACATGCGTAGTGTAAACAATAACATTTTAAAAGTGAAAAAACATAAATGTTTATAATAATAATAATAATAATAACAATATAACAAGTATACATAGCTCTCAAAGTAGTGATCTCTAATCATGGCATTCACATACTCTATGATTTAGTAATTTCTCAACACTTAAACGGACAGTTGAAAATCAACAACGCGGTATACACATTGTTGCACACAACATTTTTTCTTGGTACAGCTATCAAGCCTGCACAAAGGCTATGGTCAGGGGCTCTAGGAGGGGCTGTGTAACCCAACCAGTGAGCCTCGCAACCCTAGCGGTACTAGGCGACGGAATAGGGTGCTTCGCCGCAGTATACTGCGGTGGTCGCGGTATGGAGTGGCGGTACAGAGTGGACCGCCACTCCCTACCGTGGCCTCCTTGAGGGGCTTGCCCACGGTACACCTTGTACTGTGGCTAGCCTAGCATAACCAGACACATAGGGAGGTAGTAATCTCTTCTCTGATCATAAAACCATCTCCAATCCTCCATTAATGCTTATAACAGACCTTCATCCATTCCTAGAACCATCAAGAATACATTTTAACATCAATACAAGACTATACATTCAAAATTCACATTTATACTAACACATAACACCATTCATACAGTTCAATATAGTAGAATCACCCAAAACACACATTATACAACATATATAGGGAAAATTAAAAATAATAGATTTAGGGTTCCATGGAGTCTTACCTCAACCTCTACAGTCTAATACTAAAATCCCTCCTCTAAAACCTCAAGAGTGTCCTCCTCCACCATCTCCTATGTCCCCAACCAAATAAAGAATAACAACAAAATAAACACACACATAGGCACATATATGTGTGTGTGTATACACACACACACACACACACACACAGCAAAAGGGAGAGGAAGAATAAAGAAGAATGAAGAAAGAAGGATAAGAAAGAGCTTAATATGGAAAAAAATCTTCAAGTTAGCTTAAGACTTAATGTGGTTGTCTGTTGAAATAAAGAAGAAAGAAGGGAGGGATGAAGAGACAATGTCTGGTTAATGTGGTTTATATAGGTGAATGAAACCCTAGGGAGATGTTAGTTGAATTGAACTGCTAAGTTGAGGGCAAAATATGAATTTGACTCTAAACTTTGGGTTATAAATTTTGGATCAAAGTATGATCAAGTTTAGGATTAAAATATAATATTTGATTAATACAAAAATAGTTTAGGCTTGTTTTCTAGTTTAACTTAGGCTTAGAATAAATGATATCAGGATTTTAGACTCATCTCAGATAGACTTTTGACTCAGAGTTTTAAATAGAATTGATAGTATATAGATAGGGTTTACAAAACCATATAAATATTTTTTATCTAAGGCATTTGTTTTAAATTTTTATAATAAGATATAATTTCTAAAGATGTGAATGTTGAAAAATAGCACTAAAATAGCATTTTAAGTGGTCATCTTGTGGTACAAATATAAGTGGGGTCCACATCCGATTTGGGTCGTGTCAATGTGGATTCGGGTTCTTCGTAGTTAGACGAAGAGATCGATATATTGTACGCTAAAAATAGATAATGGGTGAATGAGATATTGGTTCTCAAAGTAGACCCATTTGAGATAGAATTTGAGTGTGGAAAAGCTTGAGTAGCTTTGTCCCACATTGGTTGGGAAAGTGGATTTGCAACACTATTTATTCAATGGCCTTATTATAGTTCATTGAATTGTATAGCATAGAGGTTATCTCTTGCGCCTAAAGGGGTACAAATCAAATCCCAAAATGAGCTTGAAAAGGCTTGACTCGGCGGGCATTTTCGAACTAAAAAAAGATCAAAACTGATCTCTCGCGGCTGAAGGAGTTATGTCTCGCAGAAGGAAGTTCGTGTGAAGTGATGTCTCGCTAAAAGTGATCTTTCGCAGACTGTTCAGGAGAATGACTCTTGGCATTATGGAATTAATTTGATTAATTCCCGTCATTATTTCAGAGTTTATTTCTTGTTAATGGACTATTAGTGGGAGTAAATTTTTTGCTAGTAAGTGAAGGTTATATACGAGTTATTAATGTCATGATTAATGTTATTTATCCTTTTCTTCCACTATATAATCCTAGGTTGAGTAGGTGATTTAGAACACACCAAGCACAGAACACACTACATAAACACTTGTTTTCTCCCCTCAAAACTTTGCTCTCCCTTCGTTCAAGCCATCTGTGTTCATCCCACATTCTCGTTTGCCGGGTTCCAAGTTTGTGTGCTCAAATGTCGAAATTGTAGTACATTTTATCCTAGGAAACCTAGACCGCAACGCTCTTAGCACCTCGGGAGGCGGTAAATAAGGTTTTAAGGAGAGAGGAAACTCGACTCGTGCTTCTAACCTACCCGAGATCATCCATCTTCGTCCCCTTCTGCTTCACGGTTTATCTTAACCTTTCGTATGTTAATTTCCTATTTATTTACCTTTCGTGGGTTTGTTATTTTTTTCCATTTTCTTGGGATCTTCGAGGCCATATTCCTACAGTCTTAAAACCTTATTTATTCTCTTCTTCTCAAATTTCTTGAAATGGAGAACCCCATGCTGCCAGTAGCCAACCTTAGGGACGAGAATGCTAATGTTGTTGAGAACAACAGTGGTGGGAACGGCAACAATCTTGCACATTCTCAGGCACAAGTAAATGTTGGTTCACAAGGCAGTGTCAACTCTGAGGGGTATATCCCCACGATGAAGATACCCCTGGTACCAAGTGGTTCGACCGAGAAGCCATATAAGTATACGTGATCGCACTTTAAGAGGTGGCAGCAAAAGATGTTATTCTACCTTGCAAATCTTGGCTTGTCACGGTTCTTGATCGAGAGGGTTCCTGAGTTGAAGAAACAAGACCCTCAAGATGTGATGGCAGTTGGGTACTTGGAGGACACAGACTTCCTTTGCCGCAACTACATCCTGAATGGGTTGTGTGACTCCCATTACGATGTATATCGTAAAATTTGCACAGTAAAGGTGTTGTGGGAAGATTTGGATCACAAGTACAAAAGCGAGGATGCCGAGGCAAAGAAGTTTGTGGTTGACCGGTTCCTCGACTTTAAAATGGTTTATTCAAAGACCGTGCTAAGTGAAGTTGAGAAAAGTATGATTAGAGTTTAGAAAAGTATGCTTGCTTGAGGGCAAGGAAGATCTAAGTGTGGAAACTTTGATAAGCACCAAGAATGGTCCTCAAAAAGGGTCTAAAATAGATTAGAAAAGCAATGTTTTGCCATCTGATTATAACAATTGCGTGCATTTTAGCTCAGATGTGATTAAAATCTTCTAACATCGATCCTAGGAAGAGTTTTTAGATATTTTACAGGTTGGAAAGGGATTTGAGGCTAAAATAGAGCAAAAGACAAACAAAGCCGTAATGCAGTATCGTCCCACGCCCAGACAAACAAACCAGAAAGCTCCCACGCCCACCACCACGCGTGGTGACGTGCGTGGAAGGGCACCAGATTTTCGCGGACTTTTCGCGCGAAGTAGTTTAAAACCCTTTCCTTGCTTCATTTCTTCACCACCACGAGCAAAGTCTCCCTCAAGCTGAAAATACACAACTCTAAGGCATTTCCTACCATGTTTTTCAACTTCTTTTCATCTTCCTAAGTCATTTCCAAGGTAAGAACATACTCTCTTTTGCTATTACTTACTTGAATGAAGAACTTACTCTCTTTGAAGCATATCTCCATGGGTTTTTCTTGTTTGAGATTTTTCTTGAGATATATTGTTATGAAATGACTTGTTAGACTTGTAATAGGCCTACATTGCTTCTATACACTAGAAATTCCATGTTTTACCATCTCTTTGTGACTAGATCTTGAAATTGTTTGATTTGGGCATTCTTTTGTCATAATGAGATCCTTGATGATATAGTGAGCATGGTGGGCAAAGTTTGCAACTTTCCTACTCTCTAGGCACTACATTGTTGTATCCAACTTGTTATTTGGTCCAATTTTAACTTCCATGTTTCCTCCATTTTTCAACCTCAAGCTAGTCTAGAGGAAGAAGATGAAGTTGACCATATGTTGACCTTTTGACTATGAGTTGAGTATGGAATAGAATGAGCTAATCCTTGCATGTATATGATAGAATTGTTGATGAATACCAAAATGATGTTACATGCAAGAAGTTTTTACGATCTTTTCTTTGAAATGTGCAATATTGTTCACAATCATGTTTAAAGAGGAAAATGTTTTTCCTTGCATTGTGCTTTGCTTGTCAATGTTATAGGAAAAATGTCTTCTCCAAACGAATTTGCACAACAAATAGCTAGAATGCTCTAAAAGGGAAAGGCTCCTGAGGAAGAGAACAGTGCTAGAAATGCAAAGAAAAGACTACCTACATCGAAGTACCCACAAGAAATCAAATCCTGCTAATGACACCGACTATGCTGGGTAGATACAGGCAGCTTCTTAACTTCCCCATCGTGCAATGGAAATACGTTGATTTAACAGTTCTGGAAGATTTTGAATGTAAGTATGGACTGGAGAGGTTAATCGCCGAGCCTTATTGGAACAATTTGTTGAGCTGGAGGCAGGATACTTTCATTCCCTTAGTCCATGAGTTTATTGCAAGTCTGAATATCGAAGAGTGACCGGAGATCTCTACAGCCCGACTATCAAATTCCAGCTTTTCAACCATGACTATCATATTTCGGCCAATCGCTTGGGTGCTCTCTTGGGATTCTATGAAGAAGATGACCAGTCAAAACACTGGTATCGAAGGCTAAAGCACGACTTTGGAGATAGAGACATCCCAAGAAAGTATCGGTCAATGATCTCAAGACCGGGAGTTGAATGGGTTGGGTCGAGGGTAAGAGTTTCTCAAATTGTAAGGGAGGATCTAAAAGTCTTATGGAAGGTAATTGCACACTCATGGGAAGGCAGGCCGGAGACTTATGATCGAGTCTCCAAGGCGGAGCTATTCATGCTTTGGAGTATGGACACATGCCATTCTGTGAATATGAGCTCAATTTGCATGAATCTGCTCATTGCGCAACAACAAGAGTCAGCGAGGGCAATTTTCATAGGCCCATTGGTGACAAGACTATGTGTCTCGCTAGGTCATCAAATAAAAATACATTGGTTTGAACACAGGCTGCAAGGAGCACACATTGTTCCCTTATCTCCCGAGGACGTCGCAAAGCTCCACTTGAGATATTTGGCGCGAACGAGGGACGATCATGAGATGGCGGGAGACCATACCGACACGCCAATGACATCTCCGGGATTTACACCCTCGCCGATGTCATTCCTTTCCCCACCTTCAAACGAGCTGTACTCGCCTATGGACTCTTCGATGTATTCTCCACCACCACGAGAGCCTGGACCATCCATACCTCCACCCCAAGCCGAGGAGCAAACTTCCAACCCTGAAAGCTACAACATCCCAAGTTGGTTTACCCCAGTCACCGATTGGAGATCCCTTCAGAACTTCCAATATCAATTGCACTTGGAGCAGATGCAGAAATTGGAAGAGATTGCAAGGGAGATCAAAGACCTCAAAAGAACGTGAAGAAAGAAGGCACCGGAGAAAAAGAGAAAAACAATGATGATTTGTGTTGGATAATTCTAAAACTATGATTGTGGACAATCTTTTTGTTTCTATGTTTGTTTATATTTTTGGTTATATTTTGTTATGTCTTGTTTTGCACGTTTCGTCTAGCCAAAGACGTTAAACGTGGCGCTCATGGGAGGCAACCCACAAAATAAGGAGAAGAAGAGACCACTCCACCATCATCCAAGAAAACCAATCTTGAAAGGTATACTTTGAATTCTTCATTTCTTTACCTTTACTCTGACCAAATTTTGAAGGGCAAGTACAGACTGCACAAAATTTTAATAGGGATGCACATTGTGAGTATTTCTTTTATCCCTTTTAAATACCCTGTTTGATTTGATTGTTTTATTTTCTTATATCACACATGAAGAGTTGCATGAGATTGTTATGTCGGATGTGATCTTACTAGAAATATTTCAGCCCAGTTTACACTTTTAAGTGTGGAAAAGGGGCGTGTTTAGGACCCTTTGAACATATATCCTATTTCCTCCGTTCCTCATGGAAACATCGAGGACGATGTTTATTTTTAAGTGTGGAAAGGGTGTATGCTTCTTGAAATAGTGGATTGACTGAGTGATAAGGTATAGGAACTAGAGGGCGTGTTATTGCCAATACTATCTAGGAGGGCTCCTAACCTTGTGCCAAAAATTGAATGTTCTAAATATGCTTTGGAAGTATCACTTTGCACCAATTTGCACATTTTGACCAAAATTGAAAATTTTTATGTGTGCTTGCATGTTCTTCACCTTGTATTTTGTTTGGACCTCAGTCAAGGATCTCTCGAAGTGGGAGTGTGAATCCTTTGAGTTTTAGAAAGATAAGAATTGCGAGGCCCGGAAATTGAACTAATCTTAGCAGGACATGGGGCAAAAGGTGAGCCTAAGTGAGCTTAGAGTGAAAACAATCCCTAATCCCAAGAAAAAGGCATGAGGGGTTGATATGGTGAAAGAAAAAGGCAAAGGCCACTCCTAGAGATAAAAGCAGAGGTGAGCCATCTAGTCTGGATACGGGGTAACCATTGCACCGTCTTCGAAAAAGCATGGAGATCCATGTGAAGTCGGTTACCCCGAAGAGATCCTGATAGATGAGAAAAATAGAGAGGAGGTGAGCCACTTCGCTAGGATTCATGCACCCATTGCACTGTCTTCGAAAAAGCATGGAGCTCCATGTGAAGTCGGGTCGCCTGATGACGTTATCCTAGGAAGTGAGAAAATAGAGTGATCACCCAAGCCATGGCGATGAGCGGTCCATGTCCCTGCCCTCACTTATATTAACGAAAAGGGGCTTTGGCGTTTAGGTTGGAAATTGGCCGAGGGACACACATCGTTCCCACTAGTCGGATCGGCTGGAGGCCCCTAGAAAATACAAGGTGAAACTCTTTTGTCACTTGCACGCTTGAAGGTGTGAGCAAATTTTCATGTTACATCCATCTACTAAGACCTTGACTTCCTTAGCATATTTCTTACATTTGGTCGGCATGAGTTTAGTGGTCTTGGTAGATAGTGTAGGGGATTTCACCCGCTCAACTCCGAACACCCACACATCACTTGATCAATTAACAATAAGGAAAGAGAACAATTCTTGGTGCTTATATGATTAGAGTTTAGAAAAGTATGCTTGCTTGAGGGCAAGGAAGATCTAAGTGTGGAAACTTTGATAAGCACCAAGAATGGTCCTCAAAAAGGGTCTAAAATAGATTAGAAAAGCAATGTTTTGCCATCTGATTATAACAATTGCGTGCATTTTAGCTCAGATGTGATTAAAATCTTCTAACATCGATCCTAGGAAGAGTTTTTAGATATTTTACAGGTTGGAAAGGGATTTGAGGCTAAAATAGAGCAAAAGACAAACAAAGCCACAATGCAGTATCGTCCCACACAGCCTCACACGCGTGTGGCTGGGCGTGGAAACTTTCCAGTAGCCATCCACGCCACCACCACGCATGGTAGCGTGCGTGGTCGGGCCAAAGGCCATTTTGGGAAATTTGTTCCCTTTTGTCACCTATATAAATCCCTTTTGCCCTAAACCTAGAGAGTAATTAGGATATGATAGATCTAAAAATTGTAGAGGGTTTTCTCCCCTCTTGGGGGAAAATTCCTTTTCTTCTAGCTTAGATTAGATCCAAGGGCAAGGATGAAGATTGGAATTTCAAGAACAAAAGTGTAAAGATCCCCTTCTTAAGGGTGGTAACTATTCACTCCATGTCTTAATATAATATTTGTTTCTTTGAGATTTCATATCTTTTTCTTGTTTCTTTAGAATGTTAGAGTAGATTAGAAAGGGGATTGGTGGCCCCAAGGTTAATCTATGTGGATGTTTGATATAAATTGTTAGATTAAATGTGAGCTTTTTGATTGTTGGATGATGAACTTGTGTGGATGATGTTCTTCAAGATTTGTGCCTTTTGTGGCCACATTAGGTAGCAAACCCAAAGGAAGTGAGTGTGTGCGCGATAGCGACCACTCATGAGTCTAACTCACCCACATCTCCGCTCTTAGTCCGAAAGGACGAGATCCGAGAGGAGTGGTAGACAAGGTGTTTGATGAAATGCCCCAATCGAATGAGGATGTGGGAGTCCAAAGTGTGACGCCACTTGGTAAAGTGCCACTAACTCCCTAGTCTATTCCACATCTCGAGCTCACGAAACCATACAAAGATAGTCCACATAGAGAAGCCTAAAGCCCCAATCTCCACTTTACTTTTCCTTTATTTTTATCACAACCAACACAACCTTTCAAACCTTCCTACAAATGACATCCAACCTTAGCAAATCCCGTAACTCTTCCTTCAACCTCTTAGATGCCAACACACTAGTTCGGTTCCCATTCGCCATCCTTGAGAGACATGACACTCGGGGAGTCTTGACTCTTCGTTTTATCACCATTCCTTACCACATTCACACCTCACCCCATACAAACAGCTTGTCACCTTCTAAGTGGCATCCATGATCCACTTGCTACCTCTAAATGGAAGGACTTCAAGAACTACCTTAAGCACAAGTGAAAAGATATGAGCCTGCAAGACCTGATCCAACGACTCAGAGTTGAGGAGGGGAACAAGAATATTGATGGGAAAGGACATGTCGTGGGTGGCACCAAGGCTAACATGGTGGAGCACGGTCAAAGCTCCAAGAAGGGCAAGCAGAAACTAGGCCTGAAAGGTGGCGTTACCAGAGATGTGAGCCACAAAGTGAGCCACAAACTAGGCCTGAAGAAGAACAAGAGTTTTAAGGCCAGCATGGTTAGAGATGTGAGCCACAAAGTGGCTGAAATTAGCCTTTCGGCTATGGTCACGGAGGTAAACCTCGTGGCCTCTAACCCACGTGAGTGGTTCATCGACACTTGTGCAACCAGGCATTTATGTTGCAATTGGGAGATGTTCAGCACCTTTGAGATCGTTGAGGGCGAGAAGATCTAGATGGGAAACTCTACTCAATCCGTTGTGGAGGGCTTGGGCAGAGTGATTATGATGATGACTCCTAGGAAGGAACTAACGTTGAATAACGTGTTGTATGTTCTGGACCTGAGGAAAACTCTTGTGTCTGGCTTGTTGCTGAACAAGAATGGCTTCAAGATGGTCTTCGAGTCAGAAAACGTAGTTTTGTCGAAACTAGGGATGTTTGTTGGTAAAGGTTATGTACTTGAAGGGCTTTTTAAGCTCAATGTAATGCGTGTTATCATCAATAAAATCAATGTTAATTTTATTTGCTTGCTTGAGTCTTCTAATTTGTGGCATGCTAGACTAGGTCATGTTAATTTTAATTCTATGCGTAGATTAATTAGCATGAGCAATATTCCTATGTTTCAAATTAACACAGATAACTAGTGTGAAATTTGTGTTGAGGCAAAACTAACGAAAGCACATTTCAAATCAGTTGAAAGGGAAACTGAGACAGTTGAATTAATTCATAGTGATTTGTGTATTTTAGATCGATTCAAACGTGAAGTGGTAATAAATATTTTATCACATTTATCGATGATTGCACACGCTATTGCTATGTGTATTTGCTGAAAAGCAAAGATGAAGCCATGGAAAAATTCGTTCTTTATAAGAATGAAGTGGAAAACCAACTTAATCGAAAGATTAAAAAGGTTAGAAGCGATAGAGGTGGTGAGTATGAAGCACCTACCGGTGACTTCTGTGCAAGTGTATGTATCATACACGAGCGTACGGCACCTTACACACCTCAATCGAACGATGTTGCCGAATGAAAGAATCATACATTGAAAGAGATGATGAATGCAATGCTTATAAGTTCTGGTCTACCTCAAAGTATGTGGGGTGATGCGATTTTGATAAGTAATTACCTTTTGAGTAAGGTACCCCGCAAGAAGCTCGATAAGACTCCTTATGAGCTGTGGAAAGGTAGGAAGCCTTCTAACCAATACCTCAAAGTGTGGGGGTGTCTTGCCAAAGTTTTGGTGCCAACACCTAAGAAAATAAAGATAGGTCAAAAGACGATGGATGATTGTATCTTTATTGGATATGCACATAATAATAGTGCTTATCGATTCTTTGTACACGAGTCCGTCCCATAATCCGAACGTACATAAGAACATAATAATTGAATCAAGGAATACATCTCTCTTTGAAAATGTATTTCCTTGTAGGTCTAGTGGTGGACCGAGTACGTCAAAATGAACGGTTGACGAAGCTATGGATAATGATAGCGAGGGTTCTGATAAAGAACCCGAGCTTGAGCCTAAACGCAGTAAGCGGGTGAGAGTTGAAAAATCATTTGGTCCAAATTTTCTAACTTACTTGTTAGAGTATGATTCTAGTAGTCTAAATTGTTTGATAGAATACGAACCGAATTTTCTATCTTGTTTGATAGGAAACGAGCCCCGGACGTACGTGGAAGATGTGACTTCCACGGAAGGTCCAATGTGGAAGAGGCTATTAAAAGTGACGTGGATTTTATCATACAGAATCACACTTGGGAACTTGTTGATCTTCCTCTGGGTTGTAAACCCTTAGGATCCAAGTGGGTCTTTAAAAGGAAGATGAAACCGGATGGTTCTATCGAGAAGTATAAGGCTAAGCTTGTAATCAAGGGTTGCAGGCAATGCGAGGGCCTTGATTACTTCGATACGTACTCTCCTATGACGAGAATAAATTCTATTAGGATTATACTTGCCATAGCTTGATGTTGTGTATATGGTGAGTGTGAATGTGAAGGTGTTAAAACGAAGAGTTAAACTCCCCGAGTGTCGTGTCTCTCAAGGATGGCGAATGGGAACCGAATTTATGTTGGCATTTAGGAGGTTGATAGGTAAGAGTTACAAGAATCATAGGGAGAAGGTTTGTTCATGGTTGGTTGGGTAAGAAGTTTTAAAGGCAAAATAAGATAGAAAATACAAAAGGTAAAAGAAAGGGGTGCATGCCAAAGTTAAGCCAAAGGATTGATTATCGTAGGTAGCTTGGAATTGGGTTTCGGGATTGATCTAGGGAGTCACGGTATTAATACCAAGTGACGTCACACTTGGACTCTCAATCCTCATTCGGTTGAGGCATTTTATCGAACACCTTGCCTACCACTCCTCTCGGATCTCATCCTTTCGGATTAAGAGCGGAGATATAGATGAGTTGGGCTCGTGAGAGGCCGCTATCGCGCACACTCTCACTTCCACTCGGTTCACTAACTATCCCCGGCCGGAAATAGAAGCAAAGATTGAACAACATCATCCATACAATCATCAATCATACTCCCACAATACCAAGATCATAATATCAAATTATAAGCATCAATCCATAGATCAACAAGGGCACACACACCCAACTACTCTACTCTACCATAATAAACATAAATAGAAGCAATATAAACAATGCAAGAATATAAAAGAGTAAACTTTATATTAATAGAAGAGAAATTATACCTAAAGAGTTCTTGGATCTACATCTTCATCTTCAAATCCTAAATCTATTCTAAGGAACAATGTTTTCTTCCCCAAAGGGGAAGAATTTGGAAAGGGAAATCAGATCTAAAGCTATTGGGGGCTGCTGGAAACTGATCTAAAAGACCTATAAAGGGCATATATATAGCCCCCAAAATCTCGCCCTAATAATTTCCGCGCTGTGTCGCGTCCACGCGGCTCACACGCGTGTGAGCGTGCGTGGGAGCGAACCAGTAAGCAACCACGCCGCTCACACGCATGTGAGCGTGCGTGGTGAAGTTTGCTTCTTCTGTCTTTTACTATGTTGTAGCTCTCGTCGATACGGTTCCATAGCCACCTGCCTCGCCTCATTCGGACATTCCTAGCTCCGGTTACGTCCGTTTTACTGAAGTGTCGCCGGAATGCCCTGCGAAGTGCAAGAATTGTGCAAATTATATAAAAACACACAAGATTAGTCCCTAGACCTATATGCAATGAAATTCCCCTATCTTAGCACGTTTCTAGGCCTAATGGACATCTATTATAGCATATTTTACACCTAAATGACCCTTAAAATATGGCTACTTTTGGCACTTATCATGCTGCACTGCGGAATTTGGAAGTTCATCAAATGGATGTTAAAACAACTTTCTTGAATGGCGAGTTAGATGAGGAAATCTATATGGAACAACCCAAAGGGTTTGTGGTTCTGGGCCAAGAAAACAAAGTATGTAAGTTGATTAAATTGCTTTATAGTTTGAAACACGCGCCTAAGCAATGGCACTAGAAGTTTGACCATGCGATGTTAAACAATGGTTTTAAAATAAACGAAAGTGACAAATGTGTCTACGTTAAGGAAATGGTAGATGAGTATGTCATTCTTTGTTTATATGTAGATGATATACTCATCGTTAGTAGTAATGATCGGATGGTCAAGTCTACCAAAAACATGTCGAATGCGAGATTTAACATGAAGGATATGAGTTTGACTGATTTAATCCTCGGGATTAAAATCATTAAAAGACCTGGTGATCTTGTGTTGAGCCAATCTCATTATTATGTTGATAAAATCCTTCCCAAGTTTAACAAGGATGATGATCAATTTGCTAAGACACCATTTGATACAAACGTTCAACTAACCAAAAACCACAGAGAGTGTATTTCTCAAGTAAAATAAGCTCGGGTTATTGGTAGTTTGATATATCTTATGAGTTGTACTAGGCATGATATTGCCTTTGCGGTAAGTAAACTCAGTAAGTATACGAGTAACCCCGGTGAGACTCACTGGAAAGCAATAGTAAGGGTTATGAGATACTTAAGGTATACTCGTGACCTTGGACTGCAGTACGCGAGATATCCTACTGTACTTGAAGGGTATAGCGACGCTAGTTGGATATTGGACATTAAGGATTCTAAATCCATGAGTGGCTACGTGTTTACACTAGCCGGTGCAACCATTGTGTGGAAATCTTCCAAGCAAATAGTAATAGCCAAGTCTACGATGGAATCTGAAATGATTGCCTTGGACAAGTGCTGTGAAGAGGCTGAATGACTATGCCATTTTCTAGAAAATATTTCTAGTTGGGAAAGACCTATACCTCCAATCTGTGTGCATTGTGATAGTCAGGCTACAATTGAGAGAGTACGGGGTCATATGTATAATGGTAAGTATAGAAATTTACGTCGTAGACATAATACCATTAGACAACTTTTCGCAACTGGTTTTGTCTCGGTTGACTACGTAAGGTCAATAGACAGTATAGCGGATCCGTTAACCAAAGGGTTGAGCAAAGAAGTTGTAGTGAAGTTGACACGAGAAATGGATTTAAAGCCCTTGGATTAAAAGTTCCATAGTGGATACCCAACCTGGCTGGCTCTTAGGTTCAATGGGACAACTAAATTATGGAATGAAGCATGTCATTGCGGGGGTTTCGGACTCCCTTCCACTCCTCGTTAAAATAGTTGCTCCCGCACGAGGCTAGCACTTTGATGCTTTAATGATTCGAATGTCAATTGTCATATGTTGAGTATGCGGGATACTCGAGAAAGAATCACCAAAGTGAGAGAGAAGTGATGGTCGCTTCAAACGAGAATTGAACTGCGCTCAATTCTTTAGAAACTCTTGCAGAACTAGGAAAGGTGACCCACAACCAAAATGGGCACAATCATGAGAACAGAACATGGTTGGAAGGTTCCTGTGTGAAATATATCAATGTCTACACAAACAGCAGTCAGTTCAAAGACATCGCGTTCTACCGTACAACAAGTAGAGTAAATATATCTCACAAGGCAAGGTTCAAAGGATAACACCTACCTCTGCTATGCAGGAATCAACCGTTGAACATAGTTGTTTCTTCCGATTTCAAAATACCCTTGAAAATCAATTTTCATTCATGTGGGGAATTGTTGGAAAATAACACTAAAATGGCATTTTAAGTGACCATTTTGTGGTACAAATATAAGTGGGGTCCACATCCGATTTGGGTCGAATCTATATAGATCGGGTTCTTCGTAGTTAGACGAAGAGATCGATATATTGTACGCTCAAAATGGATAATGGGTGAATGAGAAATTGGTTCTCAAAGTAGACCCATTTGAGATGGAATTTGAGTGTGGAAAAGCTTAAGTTGCTTTATCCCACATTGGTTGGGAAAGTGGATTTGTACCACTATTTAAACAATGACCTTATTATGACTTATTGAATTGTATAGAATAGAGGCTCTCTCTCACGCGTAGGGGGTGCAAATCAAATTCCAAAATGAGCCTAAAAAGGCTTGACTTGTATACATCGGCACCTGTGGGCATGAATGTCGTCCGGAAATTGGCTGGCCTTGCGGGCTAAGTTATGCCAAATTTTCGAACTAGTTTTCAGCTAATCTCTTGTGGCTGGAGGAGTTACGTCTAGTGGAAGGAAGTTCGCGTGAAGTGATGTCTCGCAGCTTGCACTAATGTCTCGCTGAAAGTGATCTTTCGTAAATCAGACTCACCTCTCGCATCTCGATCTTCTACGCGTAACTCAGGAGTGACCTCAGCAGCGATGATTCACCTCCATTGTGTCTGTTCAAGAGAACGACTCTTGGCATTATGGAATTAATTTGATTAATTTCAATCATCATCATCATCATCATTACTCCTTTAAAAATGATGTCTCGTCATAAAAGTTTAAAAAAAATGTTTTAGATAAAAATATCTATATGTAGACTTATGATTTTATAAACCCTATCTATATACTATAATTTCAATCCAAAAAATTTAGCCAAAAATCTATCTGAGATGAGCCTAAGATCCTAATATCATTTATTTTGAATCTGAGATTTAACCCAAGACAAACCTAACCTATTTTTGTGTTAATTAAATTATATTTGTAGCCTAAACTTGATCCCACTTTAATCCAAAATAATAATAGTTTAGAATCAAAATTCCCAATTTGCTTTTCAGCCTAGCCTTTCCATTCAATTCAACCCTCCTAGGGTTTTGCACCCATATATAAACAACAGTAACACAAGTCTGCCTCTTCATCCCTCCACCCTCCCTTCTCCATTTCATCATAACAGAGACTTCAAGCTAGCTAAGAGCTTTGACAGTAAGCTTCCTTCATTCCCATTCTTCTTCTTTTTTCCTTCCTTCTTCTTCTTTACTCTGCTTTTGTGAATATGTATGTGTCTATGCTTATGTACTGTGTGTTTGTGTTGCTGGTTTGGGGATTTAGGATGTGGTGAATGAAGGCATTCTTGAGGTTGTAAAGGAGAGACCTTATGACTACCAAGGTTAAGGTAAGACCCTATGGAAGCTCAAAACATACTTATTTTGCCCTATACTCTGTGTAATAGTGGGTTTTTGGTGATTTTACTGTACTAAGCTTTGAAAATGATATTATGTGATATTATAAATGTGTATTTTGAAAATATAGACTTGTATTGATGTTGAAATGTGTTGGTGGCATTGAGATGGTTAGAGGTCTGTGTTGAGCATTAATGGAGGTTTGGAGATAACCTAATGCATCGGATAAGAGGTTACTGTTTCTTTGTGTGTTTGGCCTTGTAGGGCTAGCCATAGTACAGGGTGTACCGTGGGCTAGCTCCGCAAGGAGGCTACGGTAGGGAGTGGCAATCTACTATATACCGCAAAGGTCGCGGGTCTCCTTGGCCGAGCTACATAGCCCCGCCTAGAGCCCTTAGCTTTTTCTTCGTGCGAGCTTGCCATCCCCGCCAAGTAAAACGTGTTGTGTCCAAAATGTGCATTGTGTTGTTGATTTTTACATCCAAAACCTATTTTAAATCGTGTTGAGTATTTTTTTTAACTACCTGCTTAAGTGTTGTGAAATTCTTAAATCCTTGACTTTGTGAATTCCATGATTTGGTACCACTATTTTAAGAGTTATATGTATATGTACACTTATTATGCTTTTATAAACATTTATATGTTTTCACCTATAAATACCATCGTTTACACTACGTATGTAAATATCTATTTTATGAGTATAAATGTAATATTTTCTTAGCCTAAGGGAAAACCTACTTATGTGAATACAAATGTGGATACTAAAATGACGCCTAAATACTATATTTTGAAAAGTTTATTTTGTATACATAAAAACTATTTGGAAGGAAAATGATGGATTTTACTCCTATTAATATTACTACGTTTGGGAAACACAATCATTGATTTTAATACTCTATTTGGGAGGATTATGATTATATATAAATATATGTATTTGGAGGTTTCATACTATGGTAGGGGTTGTGGTACTATCAATAGTATTATGCCTGGTAGAAAACATCCTGGTATTAAATTGAGGGGTAACTTGGTAGAAAACATCATGAGTTTCTAAGGGTTGGTTTACTACTCTTTTGGGCTTGGAATCCCACTAGGGGTTGTGCATACTTAAGGTAGCGATTTTGTTTGCACATGTGATTAAGTGGGGGCTTTGTGAAGTGTTCAGTAGGGAGTTACTGTTCACTATGACTTCGTTGCGGTGATGATCTTGTCCCACTATTTGAGATGTTTGATACCTCTTATGTATATCTATATGTTTATGATTAAAAAGCTATGATATTTATATATATTGATGATTTGAGAAAATGCTTTAAAGATCCATCCCTTTATTACTATGTTGAGATTGATGACATGATATGAGATGATATGCTATGTATGTGTTTATAACTATTAACTATCTATGTTACTATTGAGGGATAAAGATACTTTTAAAAATTGGTTATACTTACGTGAGAACTTGTGAGGCATACTACTATCTTATAAATTGTGCATAAGTATATATCTTCTAAGCTATACTACGGTATTCTTCTATCATGGCTACTATTTGGTGATGTGTTGCGTTGGGTGTGTGTAAGTGACCAAATGTTTTCAAACGTATAACGTAAACTGTTTTTAACTACAAAACCCCGTATTTTCTAAAATCTATAAAAAAAATGTACCTATTTTACGGGGCCGAATGGTTTCTTACTTAGCATTTTATGCTAACTGACTTCTTTTATGTTTTCAACTTAACCCCTTTTTCAAGTGCTGCTGATGCATGATGAGAGCGTTACTGGTTTCATTTATTGGTGGTTCTATTCCTAGTTTCTTAGCCCTTAGACTGTTTCGACTGATATAGTTTGACTATGATAACTTGTAGACTTTATGGATTTACAGTAGTACCCCTCTTGATGATTTAATTGGTCTGTAATTATGCATAGATATCTGGGTTTTAGAACCCTCATTACTTAGACTTTGGTTTGATGTTTTGGTTTAGCCTTAACAACTACTCAGGTGTGGGTAGTTGTGGCGGCTACATGCCTCGATCTGATAGTATGGATTCTAGAACTTGTTATTGCTTTAATTAGAATCCATTTTTTGTTATTTATGCTGCGTGATTTATATTTTAAACTAGGCTCTAGGTTGGAAATCGAGGGTGTTACAGGGGGGGGGGTTCCATAGGAATTGGTAATTAAAGTGAATGAAAAATACACTTAAAGGAGGGGACATGTGTTTGCAGCAGCACCCTTTGGAAATTGTTTGGCTTTGATTAGGGCTTTGATCTAGGAATATTTTGGAGCATGGAGGATGTCGATGGTGAGTAATACTATTTTCTACTCAAAAAAGTCATCGATGATAGGAAAAACCTTGGTGAATTTGAAGGAAGAGAGTGCCATGCAATCAAAAGCCGTACTATTCACGAGACAGTCAAATGATGAAAAACTTTTCCCTCCACTTTTTTATGGAGGTTTGGAGGCTACTTATAACTGTCTTGTTAGGAAACCAAGACAATATTGACCAAGGCCCATGATAGCCAGGCCACCAATTGTTATATGGTGGACCAGAGTCCGCAGTGGTCCGAAACGATGTCATTTAACTAAGTTAGTGGGGAATTGACGCGCGACGGACACCGTTCCATCCGTCCCATTCCCGTTATGTGTAATTCTGTGTATTCTTTTGTGTAATTCTATATATTCTATGAGCGTTTATGTGTATTCGATTATACAGTTCTGTACATTAGTAATTTTAATACTATATCTGATGAAACAGGAATGCTAATACTTAGGGTAGTGATTCTGTGATTCTGTGATTCTATTGAGTGTTTATGTGTATTCTAGTGTATGATTCTGTGCATTATTTGTTTCCAATACCACAATAACATTAAGTATAAAAAATTATATCATTAATGTACAGAAGTATATAAAAGAATACACATATCATTGAATAGAATACACAATCAATAGCCTAAGTATTAGCATTACTATTTCATGAGGCATGGTACTCGAAATCAATAATGTACAGAATTATATACCAGAATACACATAATCATGTACCAGAATACACAGAATTTATGAATAGAATACACAGAATTATTAGCCTAAGTATTATCTCTGTTGTTTCATGAGGTATAGTATTGGAAATCAATAATGTACAGAATTACATACTAGAATACACATAATCAATGAAAATGATACACAGAATATAAGCCTAAGTATTATCTCTTATGTTCCATGAAGTATGGTATTGGAAATCAATAATGTACAGAATTACATACTAGAATACACAGAATCAATGATTAGTATACACAGAATGTCACAATAGAATGCACAGAATATCATATCAAAATACACAAAATTTATCTTATAAGTTAAGGTCGAACGGGAAACGGAAAAGCCCTTAATTAAAAGAACCTAAACGACGTCGTTTTGGATCGTGGTGCACAATGGTCCACGATATAAATTGCCCCTGGTCACTTGGAATGCTTGGTGGAAGAAGTCTAAAGTGGTGTTCAACCTATAGTTCTTGTAGATGGTGAAGAAGCGGTTGATCAAGCATCGGGAATTAGGGACAAGCTTACTAGGGACTAGGCCATATTATAGGCAAAAGTTGGTTAGGAAGAAAATTAAGACCGTATTGAATGGAGTGATAGTGGATGCTAATATAATCATTCTCAAGTAGGTTAGTTATAAGGTGACCAACAAGGAAATGGCATCGACGAAAGAGCTGAAGAGGTGGTGCATGAGGTTTAGCATAGTTTCACATACGGTGGAGGTGTTGTGAGGAGGTAGGATGAAGTCTTTGAAATACTTGATCCCAAGAGCTAGGACGTTGGTGGGACGAACTACTCATAAGGGCAAAGGGGGAGAGGAGTTGATAGGGGGACAAGTGAGCTATGAACCCTCCCCCCCCCCCCCCCCCCCCCCCCCCCCCCCCCCC
>NC_044926.1:13808176-13826087 GCF_003576645.1 Ipomoea triloba | reverse complement strand
ACACAAGTTTTTTGTCTATATAATTTTTTATTTTTTATTTTTTTTAAAAACTCAGCTGGTGCAGGTGGGGCGCCTTGAGGGTGCCCTCACTTAATATTAGAGTTATACTACATCTACTCCCAAATTATACTCCCTCAACTTTACTCCATGTGGCAAATAAGGATTGGACATTTTCATCATGTGGTTCCCAGGATAGGTGTCTACATCAAAAGTTTATGAGAGGGGTACGAGTTGGGAGTATGAAATGGGAGTCCATATAGTATTTTCCTTAATATTATTTCTCCCTCTTTTTTTTTTTTTTTTTTTCTCCTCATCTTGAGATGTTTTAACCCTAATTGATTAACCCAAGAATTTAGGAATAGAATTAAGTTTGCCAAATGCAAGAAACCAACTAAAAACAAACGTCCAACCATATACCTTGGCAACTACGACAAAGATAAACCCAAGAATGTTGCAAGTTGTTATTGTCATCATTGGCAATAACACCATCTGTCCATCTCAACTCTTAGTAGTTCACTAGTTCCTAGTTATTAACCCCCCCCCCCCCCCCCCCCCCCCACCACTGCTCTAGCAAAAGAAGTGTGCTAGGAATAGATGGAGAGCTTGAGGAGGGGATAACAATGGAAGGGATAAGGCTAGACTTGTTTTGATAAAAGGAAGGGGTGAGAAGAATAGAGATAAAATCAGGAAGATGGATAAAAGAATCCAAAAACTTGGGTGGTGGAACGGACTAACTCTGAATGGCGTCACTTGTCAAAATCCAAAAGGGATGCATTAATTGATGGGACACTAAAGAGACTTCAAACTTGTTTAAAAAGTTGAAGCTTGTACTTTAAAACCCTATTCAATCCAATAACTGTTCAAAAAGAGAAGGACTTGTGGCTTTTCCTCTACTTTCTCGTGTTGTCAACTCCTCACACCACAAGAAAGTGAGAAACTAGATGATGGGTGAATACGAGGAGTCCGGTGGTTGTCCTTGGCAATGGCCAAGTGGTCGGCCTTAGAGGGCATTTGGTACTTTCTCAGCAATTAAATTCCCGGTAAAATGTTTCCAACGAATATATTTGATGGGAATGACTTTACTAGGAAAATTAATTAGCATGTTTGGTGTTACCTTGAAAACATAACAATTAAATTACGTGAAAAATTGATTAACACGTTTGGTTCATTTAAGCTTTCCAGGAAAATTTTTAAAATCTCTAATATATCATTGTTACATACAAACATTAAAAAAACGTAACAGATAATTAAGAGTTTAATAAATTACTTGTAAATTAATAAACTAGGTCATATGCCACAAGTTTCCAGTATGCAACAAGAATATATATATATATATATATATATATATATATATATGCAGTACTACATATTTATATACATAGGAATATATACACGTAATGCATCGTCTACAAATATAATATATCTGGATATTTTGCTAAAGAATGTGTAATGGTGGAAGAGTCAAATTTCTAATATTTATAATAGATTTTTAACATGAAAGTATGACTCTTTGTGATTCAGTAGGTTGAGAAAGTAGCTATGAACATATACTACATTGTAACAGAGTCAGTAGTACTAAAAAAAACATGAAAGTATGACATTAAAAAGAATAAATATGTAATAATTGAATAAAGTTGGCAGATTCTCAGTAAACCAAGAAAAAGATTCACATCCTCTTGGGTGGGATTTACTTTCCTTGATATCATGGAATGCGATTCTCATTGACCTAAACTTTCTTAAGTCAAAGATTGCACCAAACGTGGGAATAATTATTCCACTTTTTAAATCCACAGAAAAGTTCAAACTTTCTTGGCTACTAAACGCCCTCTTAGTGTAGTCCATCCTTAGCTTCAAGACACATTTTCTTTTATTTGGGATGAGAGTAATTTGGGTGATCGATTTGCTTCCATGTTTAGGGATATGATATTACTTACCTTTTCCTAGTTAGTTAATTTATAATCTATGAAAGAGATTTTAGAGATTTATTTTCTTATTTTAGATGATGACATTACTTGTTTTGAAGTGTATAAATATCTTTAAATAAAAATGGCTTGTAAGGAATTCACAATTTCTATGACGTAAAACAATAAATGATCTTTACAACCCGGCCCCTAACAATTTTCAATTACTCTTCCAAAATATCAACATTGTGTAGGCCAATCGCGAACTGCACAAGTCACAAAATCAATAATTATAAATACATATACTGATAATAATGATGGATATATAAGGTCAAAACTTACTTAAAAAATGTTGTATTCAAATATTGGCGAGTAGAAACCTCACTGTGGCAAGCTCTGCACTGTGTTTCCTCGCTTTAGTCAGAATGTTTGTTGCCGCACCATAGTTTGTTTGTTTGCAACGTTTTCTATTTTTGAAATGAGCATATTTGACTTCCAAATTCAAATGCAACCCTGTTGGTTGATGAGTGGATCGGTGGATGTTAAACTTTCAATTCATATCATTCTTAAATTATTTTTAACATATTTAATTCTCAATAACCTCTTTTTCATTCGATTTTAAACTAAAACATACATTTATTACATCTTCTATATAACTATATAAGTTGTCAAAGACCTTGTGGTCTAGCGGCACCCGGTGTCCTAATTAACACTCCCACATGAATGATGGGAGTGGATTCGAGCCTCTCAAAAGAAAAATATATAACTATATAAGCCATGCAATGATGAAGTATGAAGGGGACGATTATGTATGTCATGTTGCCAAGATGTTTTTGTGATGATGGTCGATATGTTCATGGAATTGACTGTTGAATCTACCTTTTTGAGATGTTATGTTAAATAATATTGATTAATTACATATTAAATTGTACTTCACATTCTTACTTAATTCAAATAATATTGTGATTGAATCAAATTTGTATTTAAATATAATATAACTAAAAATACTCAAATAAATAACATGTCAATTACACTCAGAATTTAAAATTTGATTCAAATGTATAGTTTTAATAATTCAAATAATATGAATAGCATCTAACATTATTAAGTGTAAATAAATAGGTTACAATAAGATAAGTAGACAGAGAATATATAAGATATACATGTAATAGTAGGTAAAATAAAAGAATATGTTAAATGTTAATGAATTTAATTATAATGGTGAGTAGATAGGTAAATAGATAAAGACCTCATATGTGGGGTAGATAGTTAGGTTGTTAGGGTAGATCGATATGATAAGTTGAAATTTGTAAATAATGACAATGATGATTAATTATCGAGTTATTTTTTTTCATTTTAAAAATATAAAAAATTTGCTTTTCAAATTTATGCGTTACACTTGTGTGAGACCGTCTCATGGATCCTTATTCGTGAGACGAGTCGGGTCGGGTCGAAACAACGTACAAACGTCATACTTATATATGCAAATGTCATACTTATATGCTCAAATATAATACTAATCAGAAATACAATTTTTGTTACTTGTAAGAGAAAAAATATTACATTTTTCATTTACTTATAAGAGAAAATATAATACTTTTAAATCAAAATGGAGAAGTATTGTATTTTCCCTAAAAAGTATTATTTTTTTTTTGGTAAATTGCTCCAGGAGGCACGGGAGCTGGCCTAAGGGGAATTGTTACCTTCTAGGAATTGAACTCAAGTTCTCCCAAAATTCCTCCCCACAAAGAGAACTCACTTGCCACTTGAACTACCCCACTGAGTTACCATTAAAAGTATTATATTTAGGCTTATAAGTATCAAAAAAATTATTCCTAACTAGTATTACATTTGAGCATATAAGTATGACATTTGTGCGTATAAGTATTACATTTTCATCTTGACCCGACCCGTCTCATGTAAGATGGTCTAACACAAGTTTTTGCCTAAATTTATTTGTTAACATGAAGACAAAGAAACAATGAAAATTATTTTATAAATAAAGACTCACAATAAATTAAATTATAAATAAATCGAATCAAGTTTCGTACGATCAAATCTTATCAAAGAGGGCCAATGATCATGTAGTCTAGTGATACGAAATGATTCTCCCAAATAGGAGGTCATGGGTTTGAGCCCCAATGAGAACTGTATTGACTCTTGAGCCCCAATGAGAGTTGTATCAAGGTAGACCCAGATCCATGTTCACAATTTAAAAATTCTATTCACACTTTTGTTATATTCAAAAATGGTGTTATTCTATTAAATATAAAGTTATGAAATTGTGAATATAGAATTATGAAATTGTGAACATAGAGTTCTGAAATTGTAAAAATAAAGTTATGAAATTGTGAACATAGAGTTCTGTAATTGTGAATAGAGTTAATTCCAGAAATGGTCCTTCGACTATTGCTTTTTACCAATTTTTATCCTCGACTTTTAATTTTACCAAAGTTGATTTCTTAATTACTGATTTTGTACCAATTTTGGTTCTTCTAACTTCTGTTAAATCTATGTTAAATAGGTGTTAAAATTGAGAGCAAAAATGGAAAACCAAATATTTTAACATTTCTTCCCCTGTTGATGTAGCCCACATTCTAATTGGTCAATAATTAACTATTAAGCTGTTTTCATACTATTGATAGCATAATTTGTGGCAAATTATGTTGTGGACCCAGGTCCACCTTCCAAAACTACGTCGTTTTTGTCTCTCTTTTTTTTTTTTTTTAAATTAGTAAACATATTGTTGAATATAGAGTTGTCCAAAAATGTGTGAATGTAGAGGTTTCAAAGTGTGAATGTGGAGTATAGAAATCGTGAATGTAGATTTATGATTGTGTGAATGTAGAGTTGCCTAGAAATGTGTGAATGTGGAGGTTTCAAATTGTGAATATGGAGTATAGAAATCGTGAATGTAGAGTTATGCATGTGTGAATTTGTAATAGAGTTAAAAAGTTCTAGCAACTTGTAGCCCTGTAATGTGTGAATATGGTGTATAGGACCTGTGAATATAAAGTTTTGAATGTGTGAATGCATAACAGTGTAATATAGTTACTAAACATATAATCCTGTAATGTGTGAATGTGGAGTTTACAAATTGTGAATGTAGAGTATAGTGTATGTGAATGTAGAGTATAGTGTATATGAATGTAGACCCAGGTCCACCTTGCAAGGTGGACCTGGATCCACGGCATAACAACCCATAATTTGTTGCGCGGGCTTTGGGTGTTAGGCCGAGGGAAATAGATGGGTTTATTGGACCACATTGACAGCAACTGTTCCGTTGAAATGTCAAATGTGGGTAAGTTAGTTGCTAATTAACCTTTGAGAAATCTAATTTATTGACAAACACAAATCGTCAACAACTTAGATTGTAACATATGAGCATTCTCAGGCGATAATTAAATGAACATCTTTGACAAAGGACTTGGTATCTATGCACTCGATTTGTCTGTAGCTCGGAGGACAAGGCGGGTGTTGAGGCAAAACACAAATTAACATGGGATTCTAAGTTAAATTACGGAGTATTTTAGTCTTAACAAAACTCTTCCTCCCAGTTAATTAATGCTAACATTAATTTGAAAACGTAGTTTTTTCAAATATATGCTTTTTGTTTCTGGAGTTAAATTCTTTTAGTGTGGTGAAGCACATTGTGCTCAAATGGCATGTATTAATTCTCGCATATGAGAGGGGTCATGAGATCGAACCTCGTAGAGGCGATTAACTCAAGTATGTATGAACAGATATTACAATATAATAGTAGGGTTAGTTGTATTAAAAAAAAATTCTTCTAGTATTAAGGGCATCTCAATGGTTCTCCTCTTTTTTTGCCAAATTGTGGATCCAACTCTTCCATATCACTTTATAATCTCCTCTCCTATTTTCTCTCCAATCCTTCGCCCTACTCATTCAAACTCCAATACTCTGTAATATTTTTTTTGAGTACTACTGACTCTATTACAATGTAGTATCTGTTCATAGCTACTTTCTCAACCTACTGAAGCACAACGAGTCAACAGTTGCCTCCACTGAGGCTCGAACCCACTCCCATCATCCATGTGAGAGTGTTAATCGGGACACCGGATGCCACTTGACCACAAGGTCTTATAATTATAACTAGTTTTATACGCGCATTGCGCGAATGTGTTAATGCCCAATGTTTATATTTAAATAAATATTTGAAAGTATATCAATGCAAGATTATATAGGAGAAGTTTATACATGGGTAATTGAATGGCGAATTTTTTTATTTAAATATCTAACTCAAAGTATATGAATCCAAGATAATATAGAAAATTCATTATAATTATTACTAAAATAAATGTTTGCAATCTTTTAAAATCGATAGTCTAAATATTTGGTCTAAAAATGATAGTCTAAATAAATACTATTTTTAATTTGAATTTTTCTAAGTGTTCTTAATTCTCTTTTGAGTAACATTGTCATTGTCTTCATCTTTACTATTTGTTCTCTTCCTTTTTGTTGGTAGTGTGTTATTTGCAATTCGGTTATTGTTGGTAGCATAGATGACAACGTCATGCAATGAGATTATGATATAGGAGCTATGGACTTTCCTTTAGGTGTTTTGCTTGGGGTTCATTTGGTTCAACCATTATTGTTGAATAAGTTATTGTGGATAAAGAAATCCCTAGTTTAAGAAAAAAGATTAAATAAATTAATAAAAATTTGAAAATTTAAAATATTATGTATTCCAAAGATATTAAAAGGTAGTTTCTCACTTCAATTTGCTGAGTAATGGGTTATTTGAGTACTTTCATTATCAACAAATCCCCCCAGTAGTTAATATGATTGGTTTCAAACTATTCTTTTTTATTTTTTTCATGGTATTAAAAAAATACATATGTATCATTTTTTGGTGTAACTACTAATTTATTTAATTCAATAAGAGTAAAATAGAGTGATTCCGNTGAATGTAGACCCAGGTCCACCTTGCAAGGTGGACCTGGATCCACGGCATAACAACCCATAATTTGTTGCGCGGGCTTTGGGTGTTAGGCCGAGGGAAATAGATGGGTTTATTGGACCACATTGACAGCAACTGTTCCGTTGAAATGTCAAATGTGGGTAAGTTAGTTGCTAATTAACCTTTGAGAAATCTAATTTATTGACAAACACAAATCGTCAACAACTTAGATTGTAACATATGAGCATTCTCAGGCGATAATTAAATGAACATCTTTGACAAAGGACTTGGTATCTATGCACTCGATTTGTCTGTAGCTCGGAGGACAAGGCGGGTGTTGAGGCAAAACACAAATTAACATGGGATTCTAAGTTAAATTACGGAGTATTTTAGTCTTAACAAAACTCTTCCTCCCAGTTAATTAATGCTAACATTAATTTGAAAACGTAGTTTTTTCAAATATATGCTTTTTGTTTCTGGAGTTAAATTCTTTTAGTGTGGTGAAGCACATTGTGCTCAAATGGCATGTATTAATTCTCGCATATGAGAGGGGTCATGAGATCGAACCTCGTAGAGGCGATTAACTCAAGTATGTATGAACAGATATTACAATATAATAGTAGGGTTAGTTGTATTAAAAAAAAATTCTTCTAGTATTAAGGGCATCTCAATGGTTCTCCTCTTTTTTTGCCAAATTGTGGATCCAACTCTTCCATATCACTTTATAATCTCCTCTCCTATTTTCTCTCCAATCCTTCGCCCTACTCATTCAAACTCCAATACTCTGTAATATTTTTTTTGAGTACTACTGACTCTATTACAATGTAGTATCTGTTCATAGCTACTTTCTCAACCTACTGAAGCACAACGAGTCAACAGTTGCCTCCACTGAGGCTCGAACCCACTCCCATCATCCATGTGAGAGTGTTAATCGGGACACCGGATGCCACTTGACCACAAGGTCTTATAATTATAACTAGTTTTATACGCGCATTGCGCGAATGTGTTAATGCCCAATGTTTATATTTAAATAAATATTTGAAAGTATATCAATGCAAGATTATATAGGAGAAGTTTATACATGGGTAATTGAATGGCGAATTTTTTTATTTAAATATCTAACTCAAAGTATATGAATCCAAGATAATATAGAAAATTCATTATAATTATTACTAAAATAAATGTTTGCAATCTTTTAAAATCGATAGTCTAAATATTTGGTCTAAAAATGATAGTCTAAATAAATACTATTTTTAATTTGAATTTTTCTAAGTGTTCTTAATTCTCTTTTGAGTAACATTGTCATTGTCTTCATCTTTACTATTTGTTCTCTTCCTTTTTGTTGGTAGTGTGTTATTTGCAATTCGGTTATTGTTGGTAGCATAGATGACAACGTCATGCAATGAGATTATGATATAGGAGCTATGGACTTTCCTTTAGGTGTTTTGCTTGGGGTTCATTTGGTTCAACCATTATTGTTGAATAAGTTATTGTGGATAAAGAAATCCCTAGTTTAAGAAAAAAGATTAAATAAATTAATAAAAATTTGAAAATTTAAAATATTATGTATTCCAAAGATATTAAAAGGTAGTTTCTCACTTCAATTTGCTGAGTAATGGGTTATTTGAGTACTTTCATTATCAACAAATCCCCCCAGTAGTTAATATGATTGGTTTCAAACTATTCTTTTTTATTTTTTTCATGGTATTAAAAAAATACATATGTATCATTTTTTGGTGTAACTACTAATTTATTTAATTCAATAAGAGTAAAATAGAGTGATTCCACTAATTTATTTAATTCAATAAGAGTAAAATAGAGTGATTCCGCTTATTTATTTAATTCAATAAGAGTAAAATAGAGTGATTCCGCTTCAATTTTTAATTCAATAAGAGTAAAATAGAGTGATTCCGCTTCAATTTATTGGGTTAGTATTTGAGTACTCTCTTTGTCAACCAATCCCCAAGTAGTTAATATAATTAGTTTCAAATTATTTTTAAAAAAAATTTCATAGTATTAATAAAATACTAGGTAAATAAATATATAACATTATTTTGTACTATAACTTTGATATTTAATTACAAGATATTGTAAAATTAAGATAATGGACAATGTAATGAATATCAATTCATAAATTTGAATGTAAAGAATCTTTGCATGAGAGAAAATAAAGACAGTATAACTAATGAAATTATTTCTCTTATTTAATTTAATTTTTTGATAATGAATAATTTTTTCAAATAAAGGTATTGTAGACACATAATTCTAAATTAAAGAAATACATATGTATCATTTTTTGTTGTAACTACTAATTTATTTAATTTAATAAGAGTAAAATAGAGTGAGAAACTTAATTATGTCAAATTTGATTGAGATGAGATTCGAACCTAAGACCTTTCTTATAGAAATTAATGGGTAAGTTAAAAGTTAACGGAATTTTAACGGAGAAGAGAATATTTAACGGAAAACTTAACGGATAATCATAAAAGTAAGGTTAAATTAGGTAATCTCTATTAATAATATTAATCTGAATTATCTTAACCATCTATTTGATTAAATAATTCATCTGAACCATCCATTTGATTAAATAATTTGACCGCCATTTTTTCTACCCATTTTAGGTCTAACTCTCTTTGGCTCTTATTAGTATATATATATATATATATATATATATATATATATATATATAGTAGATTTTGATTTTAAATAAAAATTAATATAGAAATTTACAAAATAAAATAACAAATATATGTTTGTGTTGTTAAACACATACTTTCTCAACCTGTTGAAGCACAAAAAGTTAGCACTGCTTCCACTGAAGCTCGATCTCGTGACTTTCCATATGAGAGAGTCACTACATGCTATTATTTGAGCACAAGGCTAATAACATACATTATTTAATATTGCTCTGGAGAGAAAGTTATTTTCAAAGAAATTATCTTCTCTTCCTTCCAACCATTATCTCACTTTTTCTCTCCCTTTCTCCCCTCTTTCTCCTAGGAGATGTCCTAAAAAGACTATGGCCCTGTTTGATAAATAATCAACCTATCAGCCAAATTTGGCTTATTTGACCACTATTAGTTGTTTGGTTAATAAGCTTTTTGCAACTCCAAAATGCTAAAATTCAAAAGGCTACTCAAAGCAGCCTTTTCAATTAGCTTTTTGAGAAAAGAAATTATACCAAACAGCTATCAGCTAACAGCTAATTTATCAAACAACTTTCTACAATCAGCTAATATTATCAACAAATCATACCTTTTAACCCAAACAGCTAACCAAATCAGCCAACAGCCATTTACCAAACAAGGCCTATTTCTTTCCAAAGTAACTTTCTCTACAAGTTTTTATGAATATGATAGGCAATGTAAAATTATATTTTTATCCAGGTTTAAGTACTTTATTAATGAGGGAAAAAAGTGGCTCTCTCTCTAGGTTTTCTCTCTAGAGAGTTTTCTCCCTAGTTTCTCTAGGGTTTCTTGGCTTTTGTCCGTTTTTTTGCTTTTGCTGTCTGTTTTCGACTCCCAGGCTTATTCGATCTTTGTTCTTTTCCCTATTCGGCTATCATGGATATCAGTGCTATTGAAGATAGATGTGCAGATCTCACGATAGATAAGGAAGAAGTGGGAGGTCTTGAGGCTCCTGATGTGCATGGCCCTTCTGAACAACCTTCTCATTGGGAGGTGGTTGGCCGCTTCCTTACTGACCGTTTAATCAAGTTTGAGCATATGCAGCAAGTTCTTGCATCGGTTTGGCAGCCAATTATGGGTATGCGAGTCCTATCTCTTGAAGACAACCTGTTTCTATTCCAATTCCCTCATTACAAGGATGTGCAACGAGTTTTCGATGACGGACCTTGGTCGTATGAAAACAATCTTCTGGTGTGTAAGCAGGTTGCGATCGGCTTTCGACCGGAGGATGTGGTGTTAGACTCGGTCGACTTTTGGATCCAGATTGATGGTTTGCCGTCTGTTTATGCAACAAGCGATTTTATACAGCAAATCAGGAACTATGTTGGTTCTTTCTTGTCTGTTGATCCGAATAACTTTGGTTCAGGTCGCCGAAGCTATTATCGTATTAGGGTTCGAATAAATGTTTTAACCCCTTTGAAACGTAGGATGAAGTTGAATCGCAGAGATGGAACTTCTCAATGGGTAACCTTTAAGTATGAAAGGTTAAGTATCTTCTGCTTCTGCTGTGGTTTACTTGGTCACTCCGACAAGTTTTGTAGGATGGTGTATGAAAAGGGTATTAGCCCCGATAACTTCCCGTATGGAGCATGGCTGCGTGCGGGTTCTAGACGTCAGGTGCAACCTGTGGGCGCAAAGTGGTTACTTGCTGAGCTTCCTTCAAAACCAAATGTCACACCATCATCTGATATTCTTGTTAGCCCGCTGGAATTAGTAGAGAGAGTGGAAAGCAGTGGTCTGCAAGGCGATCTAAAGCGCCGTAGGGATGACACGATTGAAAGTAGTGACACGCACGGAAAGGATATTGTAATGTCAGATGGTCCAAAAAACTTGCAGTTGGCGGGTCTGGAGAGCCAATCCCGCCCTTCCCAATGAGTACCCTATGTTGGAATTGTCGGGGTATGGGTAGCTCCCGGACAATTCGTGAATTATTGGACATGGTGTCCAAACAGCGCCCTAGTTTTGTTTTTATCATGGAAACAAAATCTACTACGAGCCAGATGGAAAGAGTGCGTGTACGAATGGGGTATGAAGGTTTGTTTTGTGTTGATCGGGTGGGCTTAGGTGGTGGTTTAGCATTGTTCTGGAGGGATTCAGGGATGGCATCTCTCATTAGCTTCTCAACCAATCATATTGATGTTGAAGTACACTTGCCAGGGAAACTGGTTTGGAGGCTAACGGGTTTCTATGGACATCCCGAGAGATCCAAGAGACAACTGTCATGGGACCTCCTTCGTAAGCTCAAAGAGGACTCATCTCTGCCATGGGCTGTAATTGGTGATTTCAACGATATTACCTCCCAAGCAGAGAAACGTGGTACGCATACTCATCCTATTATGCTCATTGATGGGTTTAATACGGCATTAAATGATTGCAATCTGTTTGATATGGGAATGAGGGGGAATCAGTTCACGTGGGAACGGGGTCGTGGAACTGATGCTTGGGTCGAGGAGCGACTTGATAGGGTTGTAGCTTCTATTGAATGGGCTGATTTGTTTGGCGAGGTAGTGGTGCACAATCATTACACTCTATCGTCAGATCACTGTGCAATTTTTATGGACTTGGAGTTTCGGCCTACTCATCCTGGTAGAAGGAAATTCAAGTTTGAATCAGCATGGTGTAACACCCCAAAAATTCGTTCAAGCCTTACTACCGATAATTAATTCCTTGGGTAATTTAATTAATTCCAATTGGGCTAATTCTTTCAATTTAATATATATACATATATATATATTCTTGAGCCTAATTTGATTATTCTAATCAAGAGCCCAATTAATTGAATTTATTCTTGTAAGGGATTTTATTCAATTTGGATCCTTACAATATTTGTAATTAAATATTCCTACAAGCCCAATTTCTTGATCATATATTATATAATATATATGTAATGTTCCTAAGACATTTTATGGGCTTCCTTATTCTAATTCTTATAATTAATTGTAAGGGGTGAATTCATTTAGCCCAACTTACTAGTCTTGGACATATATTTAATTCTTGTAAGCCATTATAATATGTACTTAAGCCCATCTCATATTAAAGTCTTACACCCTAAATATTGTATGTATTCTTAGTATATATTTTGATGATCAAAATACCCTAAAAGCTTTCATTCCTCTTCCTCCCTCCCTACACTCTCACGCCATTTTCACCATTCTTGTATCCAAAAATTGATCTTCATTTCCCTACAAGTTTCCAAGTCAAGATTTCTCTTTTATGCTTGTCTAGGAGTGGGTAAGTGCATCTAGCCTAGAATCTACCTTGCATTTTGTGGTTTGGTTAGTCTTTTGCATATTCTTATAAATGTTCTTTTGGGGTTCTTTGGGTAAAAGATGATCATCAAGAAGGTGGGGCTTTGTGAGCTTGCTTGAGGCTTGTTGGATTAGGAAAAAGCTCTTTGAGGTAACCACTATGTCCATCAAAACTATTTTTATTCACTCATATTCTATATGATGTTCTTGGTGTTGGAAATCCTGAAAATTCCTTGTGATTAGCCTATTTTGTTGAATCTATTTGTTGGATTTCATCTTGATCCTTTGATTAGTGTTGTATGATCATTGATGGTTTGGATTTCCATGTCTTTGGCCTCTAAATTGGATGAAATGTTGGTGTATTGGGTCTGATTTTGCTCTCTGGAAATACCTCTTTCGTGTCTGCTGTTGATGTTCTGGAACTGGGGTTGGAGTTGACCTTGCGGAGGTCCTCGGCGGCACAATGTAACCCGCCGGGGAGTTCCGCAAGGCCAAGGCGGTTGGGTTGGCCGGAGAGTGGTGTTCCGTTGAGGCAGTCCGCCTCCTTCCTTCGGAGGAGTGCGGCGGAAGACGGTGTTCCGTCAGTGTGTTCCGCAAGTTCTCTGGGAATCTGCTCCCAGAGGCTGCTTTGTGATGTTGTTGTCTGTTGTTTCTCCTTTGTTCCTGATTATTGTTGGATTGTTTTGTGGAGTATTTTACCATGTCTTTGGAGTATTTATCCATGCCTTTTGTTGGGTAATTACTACCTTGTCTTGGAGATTTATTCGTGTCTTTGGTTTCCCTTTTTGTACTCTTGGTCTATTGATTCTTGATATTCATTTACCTGGGAGTTTGTTTGTGTTCATAGATGAGATGAACACTTTGTTTGGTTGTTTTGGGCTGAGGTTGGAGTATGAGTATGTGATGTTGGTTGTTGGTATCATTGGAGTTTGTTGGGTGAACTAGTTGTGCTACTATTGTTGGTATTCGGGTTCATTACCCCTGTGATTGGGTTCATTACCCCCGTGATTGGGTCGATGACCCCTGTGATTGGACTTAGGTCCCTGTGATTGGACTACGGTCCCTGTGATTGGGTTCATTACCCCGTGATTGGGTTCATTACCCCCGTGATTGGGTCGATTCACCCCTGTGATTGGACTTCGGTCCCTGTGATTGGGTTTTTACCCCTGTGTACTTGGTCTCTGATTGGGATTGGGTTTGATATGATGCTTGGTGAGAGGTTGGGTGGTTGGTGTTGGGTTTCCTTTCGGTTCTTTGGTTATGAGTCCTTGTTTATTCTGTTGATATCTCGTGGTTCTCAATTATGATTGATTGTTCCTTATGATTGTGTTCAGTTGGTATCTCGTTTGTGGATTCGTTATATATATATATTCCTTGTTGGATATTGGCTTCGTTTGGATGAGTCTTGGTTCGTGATTCGTTCAGTTTATCATTGTTGAGTATCCGATTTGAACTATTGAACAGTTTGTTGGTGTTTATATTCTATATGGGTGTGTAAACCTATTTACAAACTTATATGTATATCTATACTTCCTTGCGGGTGTGAATGGTGGTTACTTAGCAGTCTTTTGCTAATGGTTCTTTGTATGTTTTCCAGGTTTGCCTTAAGTCCTTGCGTGAGCGCGATAGAGATACACCCGTATGAGGAGGCTTAGATAGTGGTTAAGTTTTTAGATTTCTGCTTTGGCCTGTGAGCCATTTGAGACTTTATTATACTCTTGACCAATGATTCGAATAGTGTTGTTTATGGATTGAGGATTTATCTTACTTATATGACAGCTTAGTTTATCTTTATGTTTAGCATGTGCATCTAGGCTGTGTTTATACCTAGATGTGGCATGACGCCCCTTAGGTTTTAAATTCGCTTCCGCTATGTTCTGTTGGGTTGAGTAAGGCAGCTGTTGTGTTGAGATTTTAGCTATCTCAGCTCGTGTAAGGTTGGGGTGTCACAGTTGGTATCAGAGCCTGTGTTGAGGTCTGAGTAGAGATCCTAGGGTTGAACTTTTGAGACTCTAGGACTTGATCAGTAGGAATTAAGATGTTTGAGAATCCTAGGATGTGTGAATTCTAGGAATCGCGGTGAGGACACGCCTTGTTTGTTTATGTTGTTTGTGTTTTGTTAACCTTGTTGTCTGCAGCTTGCGGCTCATCTACTCGGTAAGTCTTAATCGCTTTTGGTTAAGTTGCTTCGTTTTAGTTTTGCCTAGGAGCCTGCCTTAGATTAGGAATAAGTAGTTAGTTGATGCAGAACGATGGATAGCACCGTATGCGTCTAAGCAATCAGAAGATCGGGCGGCTCGTCAAAGAAGACTAATCCACTCGTAGCTTGGAGTTATCGACAGCAATCTACGTTCTTCGGGAATGGCGTCTTCGCGTGTGAAGCGTCGTCGGCAAGATCTTCGTTCACCTCAAGACTTGAAGAACAAGTTCGTGCAGCTGAAGTGCGATAAGAAGACGAAGAAAGCAATAGGAGCTCGAAGACTGAAGACTCGAAGACTCTCGGCTATGAGAGAACGGCACGAGCAAATGCCGACGCGTCAAGGAAGAGTTAAAGCACGCCAAGTAGGAGCTTTCAGGTCGGCCATAAGGAGTCTCGTGCAAGCACTCTAAGGAAGGAACCTCGGTGGCAAGAAATAAATAAAGGAATAAACTAAGCAAGATAGTAAACGACCGAATCAACCGCATATCAAGACCAACCGAAGTGAACCTAAAGGCTAGCTCAATCCCCGAATTTTCCAAAGTGGAGTTGGCCCGTAGTGCTAATGGAGTTCCGTAGAAGACTTAATCTACCGAGCAAGTAAGCAAAGGCGCCCTTGATCGCGCTAAACACAACGATTAAAGTTGAGAGCTGCGTTCCACTACTTTGGATGACCAACAAGAAGAACCAATGAAGAGTGGAAAAATAGGTTGATATGTGTTCGTGCTATTGACCTGCAAGAATCGCAAGAAGAACACCAAGATTTGACCGAACCACCTTACAACGAAGATTGCCAATCGAATAAATAAAGGACTTCTCGTAGAACCCTGAACGATCAAAAGAGCAAGAATTCTTAATGCTAAAGAAGATGCACGCGTTACGTCGGCTTTAGGACCTCGATGTTTCAAAGTACAAGAAAGTAAACCTGGTTTTCAAGATCACCAGTAATCGTAGGCGAATCTCCTTTCAAGATCAGGCGATACCTCCCTAGTTGAACCTACCTTTTCATGAAGCTTCCTCAGGAATCCCTCATTCTGCACCAATCAGTCTTTAGTAATCCATCGCCTTCGACTTCTCCTGGGGTGGCAAAGGTTGTGCGTGTCGTACCTTACGAAGTAGAGCGTATCCGAACTGTAGACCCACGTTGCGTAGGAAGCAAGGTCAAGATCCGTCAATCGGTCAGAGTATCATGGTCAAATCGTCAAGCTGTGGAAACCGCTTAGAGTTGAGAAACTCCTTATTCTTCTTAAATCTGAATTCCTCTTTCATCCTTGAAATCCCAATTATCCTTTTGTTGAGAAATCCCTTCTATATGTTCTAATCATTATTCACATCTCTTGTGGGAAACTAAATTCTTCTTTGTTTCTTGAGACTCCAAATGCCTTTTGCTGAAACATCCCTCCTATTGATTCTAGACCTCATTGCTATCGTCCCTTGAAACCGAATTTCTCTCGTTCCCTTGGAAATTGTATATCCTTTCGTTGAGACGTCCCTTCAGTTTATCTTAAGTCTCATTCTTACCTTCTTTCAAGATTGAATTTCTTTCTTTCCTTTGGAAAATTGCATGCCCTATCGTTGAAAATCATTTATGTCTTTTCAAACCTCATTCCTAATTCTTCTTGGAACCTGATTCCCTTCTTTTCCTTGAATAAGCTGGATACCCTATCGTTGAAAAACTCTTTCCGCGTTTTCAATCTCGTTCCTATCTTTTCTCAAATCCGAGTTCTTTTCATTTCTCTTCTTTGTTGAAAGAACTAGATATTTCCTTGGTTGTAAAATCTCTTCTATCTTTTCAAACGTTGCTATTGTTTGCTTCTTGAAAATACCTTGTGCAAGGTGACAACCTTATTTCCCAAGTTGTAACCTTGGTAATCTTTGATTCTAATCTTAACTTACGTTGTCCTTGAATCTTGAACCATAAACCTTTCATTCTTTTCCTTGTTGGGTCAACGTTTTCTTAATAAGCATGCCCTCTATAACTACTTTCTCTCTCTGTACTACCGTACTAGTTCTAACCTTCTGTCCCCAATACGAATTATCCTTATGCAATGGTTCTGAGTTGGATCTTTCAAGAAAATGGAGTTCGCCTAAGCTGTCAAAAGGTTAAAGCAAAGAAGTGTAGCAGCTCGTTCAGTTGGGAAGATTTGGTAAATCAAGTGACCCTAAGATCGTAGCGTCTACATGTGTCATCGGAAAAGTTGAGTTGGTTCACGAAAGAGTGAAAGCTGCCCATGATCAATAGGAGTCGTATGCCGACCAAGTTAGACTAGATGCGTGATGCGTTTCACGTTTGCTGCTGAAGATATATGTACATGATGCGCTTCGTGATATCCACCTGGAAGTCGTAACGTTCGAAGATGCTCTATCTTACGAAGAGAAGCCAACAAGAATTTTGGACGCCCAGTCAAGAGAAGTGCACCGGCAAGCAATGAAGTCCGTGAAGGCGGTGTGATCCAACCACGTGGCCAAAGGAGCGACCTTGGATATGGGGGATGTGATGAGAAATCAGCTCCAAGCAGTTCGGCATGAGGAGGTCACCCAGTTCAGTTGATAGCTTCCGTGCATATGTTAGATCTTTGTTAGGAATCCTTTTCACCTAAGTAAGTAGCTAGTTTAGTTCTTGCATGCTAGTTTTGGGTTGGGTAAGTTATAAGTTTAGAATGTTAGAAGTTAGTAAGTTCTTGAGTTTAGTTGCATGTTAGTGTGTTCTTGAGTTTAGGATTAGTTGAGCAGTCGTTTTCTTTTCAATCTTTCGTTGAATCCCTTGTTCTCTTTGAATCGTTCTGTTTCAAGTTCCCGTTAGCTTCGAGCTTCGGGGACGAAGCCCCTTTTAAGGGGGGGTAGAGTGTAACACCCCGAAAATTCGTTCAAGCCTTACTACCGATAATTAATTCCTTGGGTAATTTAATTAATTCCAATTGGGCTAATTCTTTCAATTTGATATATATATATAT
>NC_044926.1:13806682-13806875 GCF_003576645.1 Ipomoea triloba | reverse complement strand
TTAGTGTTGTATGATCATTGATGGTTTGGATTTCCATGTTTTTGGCCTCTAAATTGGATGAAATGTTGATGTATTGAGTCTGAATATACTCTCTGGAAATATTATTTTCGTGTCTGCTTTGCATTCTGGAACTGGGAGTTGAAGTTGACCTTGCGGAGGTCCTCGGCGGCACAATGTAACCCGCCGGGGAGTT